>NC_063355.1:34979952-35005291 GCF_021869965.1 Rhincodon typus
GGTAGCCTAAAGTATACCCAATTAGTTTTGTCACAAGGACTGATTTTGTACACTGAAGTTTTGGCCTTGTGAAATTTTCATGTAAACTTACTTTTCCATAACAAGCTAAAAAGTAACGACAAGTGTGAGAAATGTTCATACTTAAAAGTCAGCAAAGGAATAGTACACTGATGCTTCTCTTCAGACTTAGGTTGTGTCTGTAAAGGGTATTTTAAAATTACCTAGCCCAATTAACTTCTGTCAAAGATGATTGGAACAATTTAAGGATTTTTTTGCAAATAGCGTATTAACATAACGTTAAAGCAGTTCACACACAGTGTTGCTCAAGACTGTAGTTGCAGATTTGGAGTGCAATTTTTCATGCTTACCCTGAAGTGTAAACAACACAGTCTGTCATTGTAATAGAAGAAATGTGCTGAAATTACGTATCATCTGGTAAAAAAATAAATTCTTTTCTGATACTAAAATGTATAACATTGTAATAATATCTACCTTATTTATTTAGTTTACTTAAGTTGCTTTATTCCCTTTCAAAACCTCTGAATCGGTCCTATCTCTAATACAAAATTATCCCTTCTTCTCTGTTATGTGTATGATTGCAAAAGCTATTACCATCCAAAATGCATTTCAATGTTTTTATATACAATTATTTAGGTAATTTTTCCCATTGTCAAGTCACCAGTGACCAACCCCACAATTTGAGGCCAATTATGACTGTCTGAAACTGACACTTTATTCTGGCTCCGACATCAGTGCTTCTTAGCAACAGCAAGAATGTAATTAAAAACAACATTCCAATTCTCTGCGAACACTTAAGGAAAACATTACTTTGCATTTTTTCTGCCATTTAAGCCTTGCATTACAAAATTAAATGATTGGTTTGCTCTGGGTAAAACTCAAATACTGATCTTCAGGTGCTCATGCACCTGTCTGTTAAACTTCAAATTGTAAACTTAAAGGTGAAGAACAATCTTTAAAAAATAGTCAACCATTTTCTGACCTTGGAAAGAGTCAATTATCTTCTAACAGGCCATAAGGTGGGAATATTCAGTGCAGCATTCATAGTCATAATGACAGATTACCAGTTAAATGGTATAAGATCACTATCTTGGTAGACCTGTTTATCATGTGCTTTACTATTTGCTCTTGTTGATAATACAAGGAAGTTAAAGAGAAATAAGAAACTTACCTCCCAACACATGCGAATAACAGCAGAGAGAAAAATGAAAAGATAAGGAAAGACACTGCCATTGTCTTCTTTCGTCCAATCCGGTCAATAATCCATAACGTTACTAAGACACCTGCGGAAAGATTAATGTGCCCATGTGAATGATGAACCCAGATGCTGACTCATGGAGTTTGACTTAATTGGCACAAATTATTTCTTTCTACATGATTTTTTAAAAATTATCGTCAACTACTTTGACTCGTCACTGTGAAATCAACACGCTCTACGACCATGGGACTTCCCGGCAGAGTTTCTCATGTCTTTTGTTTCTGTATTCATTCAAAGAATATGGGCATCACTAGCTTGTCAAGCATTTATTGCCCAGCCCTAGTTGCTTTTGAGAAAAGGGTGGTGAGCTGCCTTCTTGAGCTACTGCAGCCTTGGTGTAGTCATGCACACAGTGCCAGTTAAAAGGAAGTTCCAGGATTTTGACCCAGAAGGAACAGCTATATATTTCCAAGTCAAGATAATGTGTGACTTGGTTGGAAACTTGCAGGTGGTAGTTTTCCAATGTATTTAATACCCTTGTCCTTCTATGTGGTAGTGGTCATAGTTTAGGAAGGCTCTGTCTAAGGAGCCTTGTTGAGTTACAGCAGTGCAGCTTATGGATGGTATACACTGCTGCCATGCACATCAGTGATGGAGGGAGTGAATGCGGAAGGTAATGTATGAGGTGCCAATCAAGTAAACTGCTTTGTTGTGGATGGTGTCAAGCTTATATCAGGCTAATCTCCCAATTTTCTTTCCCTTTCCACCACCCATTGATAAATCCATTCAGTACTCCCCAGCAAGAATGTAGAAATAGAACATCCCCAAAATTCTCACCTGGAAACTCTGACAATGTGGTCCAAAGAAGGTCTGTGTAATCAGTAGCATTCAAGTATTTACATTCCAGTGTACACCTTCCCTCAGGTTTCTTGCCACTTGTCGACACTAAAAAAATGAAGGAACATTATCTTCCATCCATGTACTCATGCCAAATGAATATTATTCACACACAAATTATTTCTCTTGCCAACTTCATCTCCTTTATCTCTTGAAGAGATTCACATGCTATATTCAAAAGAAATGTGTTCTTGATTTTACTCTACAGAGTCATCATCTTCCTTACAGCCATCATCCCCCATAACCTGTAAATTAACAACTGCAGAAATGTGTCATTGAATAATTGGTGACTTGGTTTCTTTCTAGTATAAAGTTAAATGCAGTGTTATGACTTAAAATGCAAGAAGTCCTCAGTCAAGAAGTTAGGTGATATCATGATTGAGCTTCAAAGTCAATGGAAGGAGCAAGGTAAGGATCTCCACACACTTGAGGTCCTGAGCAAACAAACTCAGAATGGGAAATGCTGCTAAAAGTCTTGGTATCAACATGTAAGTGACATAGGGAAGGAAAAATTCATATTTAGTTCAGTTTGAAGCTGCAAGAAAATGTCAAAGAAGCAATGGCAATAAAAAAAGCAAAAAGACAACCAAGAAGAAAAAGGACCGGGTGTAGGAGCTGACAGAAGCATTACTTAGCAGATTACGAGCTATAATTTGTCCATATAAAACTTAGCTGAAAGGTTAAAATGAGATTGTAAATTGAAGTGCAGTTGTACTAAAGATTACTTTTAAAGCTGCTCTTAGCTGCAGCATCCTTTAAAATTCATCACAGAAGTGGCATTGCTTATTCACTTTCTACATGGACTCCTGACTTGAATAAGCAATATAAATGTCTTGACTGAGATTCCCACACAATATGTCAATAGAGCACATTAGAATGAGTGAGCAACTGGTACAGATGATGATTCACTCCACAGAGTATTCTGTTTGGGGAATTTAGTTATTGAAGTTAAGCTTATTCCAATATGATTATTTAGCCAGTGTGGTTATTTTAATATTTACTCATTTAATTTATAAGTCATTAGAGCAGCTTTCAGAACTACAGTCAAACACGGATCAATGAGATTTTCCCACTACTCCCCCATTACAACACTGGAATAATCAGGAGGTGTACTTACTGCTACACACATCACCTGCCTGGAAAAGCTCTGTGGTTAATAGAACCAGTCCATAATAGGAGAAAGCATTGGAAAACCTAAAAACATAAACAGAGGTCTGTGTATTATTATTCACAACCACTGAGCAATGTAACCTTGTGTTCTCCATATCTTGTCCCTTTCCAGGGATGTTGTCTAGAATAGCATTAGTTAAAATTACTCCAGATAAAAGGATTAAAATATATCCATCAAACTGATAGATTTTTTCCAACTTTCAATTTCTGTTACAAGCATAACGTTCACACCTTTGTATATCTTTAATCAGCCTGCCAAAATGTTCTTTATTTCCCATCACCCTTTGGAAACTCAGCAATTGTGTTCCTTCTCTCTTCAGGCAAAATACAATACAGTGAAAGCAATGAGAGAGCTATCAGGGACAAAAAAAAAAATTCTGCATCCAAATTGTCAACCAATACAAAAAAAACCAAGATTTGTGAAAGTGAACACATAATACATCAATGTCACAGGGGAAACCAGCATCCTGAGAAGCTCTACACAAGATTGAAGGATATGAGAGATAGGGTGCTCTGTGTTATTTTCCAAATTTTGGCATAGGCAAATAGTCTGAACTGATCCATTCAGATTATATGTGCTCCTATTTAAATGGACACATTTCTGTTAAGTGCTGGCAGCAGGGGAGGATGAGAGAGTGAACGTTTATTTTTATTGACCGTGCATTTTATGGATTACTTGACTAGCCAGCTGCGACTTTCAACAAAACAGCTATTGTGAATACTAAAAGCAATGGATGGAAAGGTGCTGTGATTACTCCAGGGCCAAAGGAACTGAGATAGTAGCTACCAAAAAGGAGCAACCATGGTGCTTCATATTCACTGTGTCCTGAAATAATACTGAGCTCACTTCAGCTTAGCACCTTGTTTATTATTTATGCTCAGTCTTCATTAGTGCAAATGCAGATGGATAAACTGATGTTAGAATGTTTCTTTATCTTTGGTGGAGATTTCAGAGTAAAACAAAACTCTGGATGATCTGAATAATAAATAATTAATTCGTCGTTAAAAGGTAGTTAGGACAAACCAATTTGTTGACAACAATAAAATTGCATTAATTTGATCTTAAACAATACACTTACCAAATGAACCATAAAAGGACAGTGGTTATTCGAAACTGTGGTGTGAAGAGGTCCCAAATTCGTCCACGGTCCTCCTGTCTCAAACAAGCATTTAGCAAATTTAGTTCAGTGCAGGCTGACAAAACAATTCAAAAGTTATTTCACAAACAACCAGCAATGATTATCAACATTTTGAAGCAATGGGAGCTGTTAATTCTTGAAATGGTATATTTGTTTTAAAAGCTTAGTTCCAGCTCATTCATCTTCTCAAATACTGCAAATACTAGAAATCTGAAATAAAAACAGAAAAATACTGGAAATACTACACCAGGTCAGGCAATGTCTGACAGAGAAAGAGAGCCAAAATCTAAGGTCAATGATTAAGGGATTGATAATGGGCCTGCACATTATTAACAATATGCATATTTAAGCCTTTTAGTAACAATTTACAAAGCAGCATCATAGAACTGGACGAACAGTCACCTGTAGTGTCTCTTCATAGACCCTGCCAGACCTGCTGAGTTTCTCCAGCAATTTCTGTTTTCATTTCAGATCTCCAGCATCTGCAGTTCTTTGTTTTAATTTAGTGTTCAACTCACTGCCACATCTCTTCCAGATATTCCCTCCTTGAAGAAATTCTGCTCCTATCTTCAATAGGATTTCCATTCTAACTGTTTTCCTGTTCTCCATTATTATTTTCATTTTCTCTCCTAATATTTGTCAAAGTCTTTGCCAAAACTCACTTCCATAGCCACGTCATGTTCCTCAGTGACTGCCTCCAGCTCATACTCACCCTGCCTGGATTCCAACTGAAGTTTCATCCTTCTGTTTCGAATCCATCCAGGATCACAAGTATCTCCATGATGTACAACACTCATCAGACAGCTATACTCGCTGCCTCCTGAGATCCACACTCAGTGCTAAGCACTGCCATATGCACATTCTTGACTTCTCTCTCCATCAGCACCACCTCACTCTGTCCCAGAGCTGTCCTGTCCCCACTTTCACTCCATTCTCTGAATCCTTTGAAGTTCTAACAACAAACTATTTCTCTTCCTTTCAGGCATTAAGGAATGTAAGTTCAAACAACTTAGGGATACTCATGCCCCTCTGGGACCCTCTTCCCCACTCCTTCCTTCTGACTCCATCCTTTCTCCTGATTCCACCACTTGTCATGTATTTACTATCACTTCTGACCTTCCGGTCTCTGATGCTGAATGTTCCCTACTCTTAGTTTTATCCCTTTGCAGCCCCACCTCAATGAAATTCAGAAACAACTTGATGTTGAACTTTTCTTCTGTCACTTTTGCCTCCATGCTCATTTCTTTGGAAGGAGTCCTCTCCCCATTCTACAAACCTCTTCACCCACCTCCAACACTCACCCTCCACCTGGACCCCTCCCTTCTGGCCTTCTACTTGCACTCGAACTGTTCATTGAGATTTGTTGACAAGATGTTGGTCGCTTTAATTTCTCTTGCCACGCGCCCCCCCCACACCCCCAACCCCAACTCTTCATTCAAACTTAACTCCCCCTTAACTGGTTGTACTCTGTGGTCTCAGATCCAATCCCGATTTTCTCATCAAGCCTGCAGACAAACGTGATACTGTTGTTTTCTGGCGTACTGACCTCTCCATTGCAGAGGCTAAGCACCAGCTCTCGCGAACCTTCTCCCATCTCCCCCGGACGATGACCCTACCTTTGAGCATCAGGCCATTGTGTCCATGACTGTCACCAATCACACCTTATCTGGAGATCTCCCCCAACACTCTCCCACCTGATAGTCCCCCAATCCCATACAGTCTGCTTCTATCTTCTCCCCAAAACCCACAAACAGGGCTGCCTGGGCAGACCCAATGTTTCTGCCTGTTCCTACCTCACAGATCTTATTTCTTCCTAAAAAAAAAAGGCACTACCGGATTCAAAATGTTAACTCTGCTTTCTTCCTATGGATGCTGCCAGACCTGCTGAGTTTCTCCAGCAATTTCTGTTTTTGACATAGAGCCTATTATTTGCCAGCCAAATGGCAGTTCATCATGCATGACTTGGATAGTGAGTTTTGACAAAATAGTTGACTACAAAGAACATCATAGCAAAGTTCAATTCTGACCTTACCTGACATCTATGTGAGTGTATTTTCCAGCAGGAGTCACTGGATTAGCGACCAGGAGAAGAAACACTGACTGACATCTCTTCTTCTTTGTCTGTGGACAAGGAGGTCAACGATGCTACTAACAAACACCAGCCAATCCATCAGGATTCATTGTCAGAATCATCCTGATCTGTAGTGGTTGGTCTCACTCGAGGCAGTTTCACTACTTTCTGTTGTTGTTTCCATTCATTATTTCTTTTCTTTCCTCCCTCCTCACAAGCCAAATACAACCAACAATCTCAACCAAGTTCCAGGCTAAATAAAAACCGAAAGAACTGCGGATGTTGTAAATCAGGAATAAAAACAGAAGTTGCTGAAAAAGCTCCTCTGAGGAAGAGTCACCAGACTTGAAATGTTAACTCTGATTTTTTTCTTCACAGACGCTGCCAAACCTGCTCAGCATTTCCAGTAACTTCTGTTTAAGTTCCAGGCTAAGATGGCATACTGGCAAAATCATTATAAATTGGCTGCTTTTCTGGTTCCAAACTGATTTCCAGATAGTACACACAGTGTTGCAGATAAATTGGTTCTTGGCTTTTTCATTCATTCATTCATTCACCTTGTCCCCTGGAGAAGTAAGTGCCCTATAATGACCAAGCTATGAAACCCACCTGGCAAGAAACTGAAGGGTAACACAACACATTGATGGACCACTGGAGGGTAACATTGCTAGGATTAGCCATTATAATTTTCTTTAGTGATTGATGTGTGTCATACCCAGTAAAGATAACATATTCCTAGCTTTCAAGATACATTCTGTATGAAAAATAGGCTTATTGAAATTGTGACAATATTTTGGCTTTACGAGGTTTATTTTGTCATTTTTTTTGAAGAGACGTTTTGAGATAGAGGTGCAAAGTTGTCTCTTCCAAACCAGCAAACAGGTTGTGAGGCCCTGATTTTTTTTCAAGTTGGAACAATAAGAGCAACATGAATGGCTGGAGTCAGACTCTCACAGAACCAGGGTTTTAGTTTAGCTTTCATCAGTTCTTTGGGTTTTGAAATGGACTGTGGAAGCTGTTACATCTCTCTCAGCCACAGCAAAAAGCTGGAGTTCTCTCTTTGCCAGAATTTTCTCTTAGTGTTATTTTCTCCTGGACTGGAGAAACACCGCATGTGAGACAATCGATTTTACTGAATTTGCCTTTGCCAAGGGTGTTTTCATGGGATGTTAATTACCTGGACGAGTTGCTGTTTAATAGTTAAATGATCTATTATTCTGTTAAGTTTTCCAATAGAGTTAAAATTGTACCAATTTTTCTTTCATTTGCTTGTATTTTAATCGTGTGTAAGAATAAAGTGTGTTTTGCTTTAAGCCAAGTAGCATAACCAATTAAATTACATCTGGAATGCAGCACCTTACACTTGCCTTTAAATAAGATAAAAGTTTGAGTCTAGGCAATCTCCTTGATATATTTGAAGGGGTTTGGTCTGCTCCAAAAATTGACATTAAAAAGGAGACAATTTGTTGCAAATGTGTCTACCAAGAGTCAGGTGATGTCTTGATATTTCCGCAAAGAAATAGTTCAGATCTCTGGGAAATTTTTAAACTATAAATGATCGTGGGTGGAATTACCTCTCTTGAGGAAAATTTTCAAAACACAAAATTACATATGAAGTTACACTTCCTATCAACTAGGTATTTACCAAAGCTCTAAATCAGTGCTCCCATCCCTGCCATCAGATGCATTTCTGTGAGTCCAAAACCTCATGGAGGCAGTGCAGAGAAGCAAATTTACCACCAGCAAGTTTGAACAGCTGCCATTTGTCCGCCATGATATGGCAATGGATTCTGATTTTGAATCTTGTTTGTGGCCTGTAGAAGCATTGATCATGTGGTCACATGAGCAAAATTGACCTCAGATAACAAATCTTATTATTATTCATGCCATTCAGAGGCAGGTCATTGTGGAAACCAGCAGGGTCAAAGGAACCATTCCTCCAGCACCAAGAATAGAATAGTGCCTGAACAACCAGTTAATTCAGAATTCACCTGGGAAAATTAATTTTAACAGAAACTCTGCCATGTCAGTGTTTGGAAACACAGAGGCTTTCAACTTCTTATCAACCAAAGAGCTACGAGAGAATTTATCCAATATATTTGCATATTAAAGGACTAAATTTATTCAAAAATTTCCTCCTGGTATATCCATTAATAATAACCTAAATGCATGTATATAAGTGTGTGTGTGTGCGTTTGTGTATGTGTTTGTGTGTGCATGTGGGGTGCACACATATGTTTGTGTGTGTGTGTGTGTGTGTGTGTGTGTGTGTGTGTTTACGTCTGAGACAGAGTGAGTATTTTTCATTACATTTAAATTTCATGGTTGTAGGGGTGACCTGTACCCTGGCTATATAAAGTAACTTGTACCTGACCACACTAAGCAGCCCACGCCTGCTTACAAGGTGGCAGACAGAAGCTAAGCGAAACTAAGCAGCCTGCTCACACAGTAAAATACAATGGTACCTTTTGAACAGAACTGCTAGAAGAGTCAGTAAAAGAATGCTGCATGTTCCCATCTGAGACAGTTCTGATATAAGGATGCCTTAGGACAGATAAATGACCAATTCCAGCTTTATTAATGCAAGTCTGATTGTCCCAGTAAATGAATAATGTCAGATGCTAGATTAGGTCTTGAAGCAGCTACAAGGATAACAGCTAAAGTTATTTCATAGTAAATAGTTGCCTCTTTGAAGCTACCAGCAATATTAAATAGTTTCCAGCTAAAAATGCTCTAATCATAGAAGTTGGTTTCAATACATAACCAGAATATATTACAAGCCTTAAAAAACATTCAAGCTTAGACGTGAAGGTTAACTAACCCTAAGAGATGCCTTCTCTTATACGCTGAACAAGGCAGATTGCTCACAACCCATACATTACAAAATGCTGACAGTAGAAGTAATTGTATAAAGTTACACTTATAATTAACTTTATAACAGAAGTTAACCTTATAGCAATTTTACTTACAACTGACTTTTTTTTATTTTTACATTGTGTAATTGGAACAGTGGGAAAATAAGAGGAGTAACTGAACATGATAAAAGACACCACCAAAATACAATGGATAATAGAATTTGAGCTGTCCTTACACATAAACAAGCCTGAGAAACACCCAAAGCAGTATAGCTATTACATTTTTGAAATGCGAATGAATAGGATGCATAGAAAGATCACAAGGTCTAGAGAATAAAATGTCTAGTTAATACCATAAGATCATGGGAACCTGGGGATGTCCATAGAAGTGTACATCATTGATTAATTGTTCCACAGATTGGGTGTTTGGATTAAGGGGAAGGACAGTGAATACGTTGTGTTTGATTATTGTAACGCAAAATGTATAAAAATGCTGTGTTTCTTTCTAAAAGCAGAGGGTGTGTCATTGATCTATCTTCCAAAGTCAGATTCGGGCAAGATCCTCTGACCCTCTCCCTGTATAAACTGGTTTCTGCTTAAAAAACATCTTCCACTTGCCTGCCTCTCGGGTCTTTGCCCCCCGTCGGGATAAACGCTCCTACAATGGTGTTGGGTGAATAATCTGTAATTGTCCTTCTGACCTGAAATCTTGCTTCATTTCTATTACCAATGTCAGAATGCCAAAAAGATTTCAAAACATCCCTTCCAAAATATACCTCCTGTTGCACACAACCAAGATATGTGAGGCAAGGAAAAAAGGGCTCCTAACATCCCCTTCCCATCAGTAACACATGGAAAAAATTATAAACAAAGGCTTTGGAAACAGGTGAAATGATTTGAAAAGCAACAGGATACAGATCTGAAGGGAGAATGGATTAAAGGAAGTAATACGAGGGGTGGGGTTGAGATCTAAAAAGATATTCTTGTTTAATATAATGTTTAATATACAATCTGTTATACAAAAATCACGTTCTGTATTAACAGAAGTAATATTTTAATAAAAAGTAACTGCCATCCCTTACCTGTCTGGCAACTATCAATTTTCCAAGTGGCATTGGTGCTCCATTTTCTGTAGCAATGCGTTTTAATGTGGCAATGGCTTTTTCTTGGTTCCCAGACAATACATCATAACGTGCACTTTCTGGAAGCCACTAGAAATGAGATATAGAGCCATCTGATAGCATTAACTTTAACACACAACAATGTTAAGATTAAGGTTGGTTAAGCCTTCCCAGCTTTCTGATCAGGCGACTTTATAAATGTAACCTGCAATCCAGTTCCCCAATATCACAGAAGCCTAGTTGATTAATTCCTTTCCTGATAACTTCTCTGCACAGAATTCTAATAGATCCAGATATTTTCCATGCTGTTCCATTTCAAAGCAATAGTTTTTATAAAGAATCTATGATACGGAGACTGGGGCCACTCAAGAGGTCCCGGAAGACGGGTGAGTAGCTAATATTGTTCCTATGTTCAAGAAGGGAAATAGGGATAATCCAGGAAATTATAGACCGGTGAGTCTCACATATGTGGTTGGGAAGCTATTGAAGAGAATTCTTAGGTATAAGATTTACACATATTTGGAAAAGCATGGCCTAATTAGGGACAGTCAGCATGACCGTGTTTGGGGCGGATCATGTTGTTATTAACTTGATTGATTTTTTTTGAGGAGGTGACGAGGGTGATCGATGAGGGTAGAGCAGTGGACGTTGTTTACATAGATTTTAATAAGGCTTCTGACAAGGTCCTTCATGGTACACTCATCAAGAAGATTAAGATGTATGGGATCCACAGCGACTTGGCCATTTGGATTTAGAATTGGCTTACCCATAGGAGACAGAGGGTACTTGTGGATGTCCATGGATAGTGGTGTTCCGCAGGGATCCGTACTGGGACCTCTGCTGTTTGTGATTTATGTAAATGACTTAAATGAAAACATAGATGTGTGGGTTAGTAAATTTGCAAATGACACAAAATCGGGGGAGTTGTGGATAGTGTAGAAGGTTATCAAAGAATGCAGCAGAATATAGATCAGTTGCAGATATGGGTGGAGAAATGGCAGCTGGGGTTTAATCTGTGTAAGTGTGAGGTGCTGCACTTTGGGAGATAAAATGTTAAGGGAAAATATACAGTTAATGGCAGGACCCATAACAGCATTGATGTACAGAGGGATCTTGGGGTCCTAGCCCAGAGCTCCCTGAAAGTGGCCACACGAGTAGGTAGGGTGGTAAAGAAGGTGTATGGCATGCTTGCCTTTATTGGTTGGGGCATTGAGTACAAGTGTCAGGAATTGATGTTGCAGCTTTATAAAACTTTGGTTTGGCCGCACTTAGAGTATTGCATTCAATTCTGGTTGCCACATTACAGGAAGGATGTGGAGGCTTTGGAGAGGGTGCAGAAGAGGTTACCAGGATGCTGCCTGGATTAGAGGGGTATGAGCTATAAGGAAAGGCTGGACAAACTAGGGCTGTTTTCTTTGGAGTGGCAGAGGCTGAGAGGAGACCTGATGGAAATTTGTAAAATTATGAGAGGCATAAATAGGGTTGACAGTCAGAATCTTTTTCCCAGGGTTGAAATGTCTAATACCAGAGTGCATGCATTTAAGGTGAGAGGGGAAAGTTGAAAGGAGATGTAAGGGGCAAGTTTTTTACACAGAGAGTGGTAGGAGCCTGGAATACACTGCCAGGGGTAGTGGTGGAGGTAGACATGATAAGGGCATTTTAAGGGGCTTTCAGATAAGCACATGAATAACCAAGGAATGGAGGGATATGGACCATGGGCAGGCAGAAAGGGGTAGTTTAATTTGGTGTCATGTTTGGCACAACATCATGGGCCTGTTCCTTGCTGTACCATTCTATATTCTATGCTCCATGTTCGATGATATTCTATAATGTTCAGTGATTTGAATCTGCTGTGAGAGCATTTCCTTTGTCAATGATTAGACTCAGATTACCAGACTGAGAATTTTTGACACTTGTTCAATGAGGTAACAGAAGATTGAAAAAGGGTCTCCTTTAGTTATCCTGTGATCTACTGCTACAGTCATTACGTCTCTTCATTGTGTGAGGTGAAAGTCATTCTCCCCACTATTTTTTCTTCTTTCCCCTCCAGCCCTCATTTTCTATCCTCAAAGCTTGCCATCATTAACCAAAACATAGGCAAAGGATCTTCCAGAACGCCCATGTAACATATACCTTCCATCACCATCCTTAGATTTTCTCTTTTTTTCATGCCTCTACTCAACCTCCTCCTAACAGCAGCCTTAATATCTGAAGAAGGGTCTAGGCCCAAAACGTCAGCTTTCCTGCTCCTCTGATGCTGCTTGGCCTGCTGCGTTCATCCAGCTCTACACCTTGTTATCACTATGTGAAGACTTGTAATGTCCTGGACTTTACACATTATGTAAACTGAATGTAGTGATTTTTTTCCACCCTCTTGCAGCAGGTTCATACATTTCCAACATTTTCTGTTTAAAGTTTTACTTTCAGAGAAGATACCTACAAAACACAAAATGGCGAAAATCATAAGAGGCACTGCAGAAAGAATGAGTAACCAGCGCCAGCCCAGCGTAGGCATTACCACCACTGCCAGCAACACCTCGAATACTGTTCCAAAGGCCCAGAACACCTGAAAGTGAAGACAGCTACAGTTGAACATGAATCACAGATGTTGAGAAAACCAAGAGACTCAAATTAATTATTGATAGACTGATTTTTCAATTCCTTTTAAGTCCTTAGATATCTTTGTCCTGTGTTACTTTGGAGCCCAGAGTTAGCAAGGAGTTGGGGAGTAGTGGCTGTGGCAATGTTTACTGGAATATATACTGGAACTCGGAATACACACTGGAATATACACTGGAGGCATTTATTAAAAAGGCACATTTTCTTTATGGTCCTCAGGGGGTTATTATTTAGCTTCAGCTAACTGAAGGGGGAGCTTTAATTTGCATTTTACCTATGGAAGGATTGTACAAAGAGATCTTTACTTCTTCTCCAATGCACACAAGACTTTGGAAAGCTTGAAAGGGCTATATAAATGAAGCTATATTCCATAGATATCCCTTGTATTGCTTGATTTTGGAGAGATTGATGGAACATAGAGGATAGAACATTTCCCTGCATCTAAATTTTGCTGTACCTGGCCTTGAAGCACTTGACACTGAGGCCCAATGTTAAGTCAAATTTTCCCAGCCAGGAAATCCCTCAGTTTAATCAATACACTTCACTAATCAAGAAACGGTTTAATCAATCAAGAAAAATTCAATATTCATCGCACAGGTAATAGATGATAATATTCATTTCAAGACAGTGATCATATCCCACTCACCTCTATTAGTAAAATACACTTTGCTCTTGACTTCATTGGAAGGAATTCTGCATATAATGTTACCCTGGATGAGCAACAAAAACCAGAAAGATTTGTCTATTGATTCATTTAGAATGAAGAAGTTACAGTAATCGTATGTGATGTACTCACGATTGTGGAACACCTCCAATCCCAAAGCCCACCAAGCCTCTAAGTACAAGGATCCAGCTGTAGATTGGTGAAAAGGCACTCAGTACTCCATAGTACAATGTCCAGAGTACACTAACTTTCAGACCCTGGATTCAACACATAGAAATATAGATGGTAAATACTAGACTCTAGCAGTGACCAGAGAATTAGGCATAACACTGGTAGCTAATGGAATGGCACAGGAATCAGTGCTGGGGCCACAATTATTTACTATTTTATAGATACATAAATGACGTGAATGGCAAAAGTGAATGCACTACACCAAGTTTGCAGAAGACCCAAAAATAGGTGGGAAGGCATATCGTGTAGATGACATAAGGAGTCTACAGAGGGATATAGACAGGTTAAGTGAATGGATATAAACTTGACAGATGTAATATAATGTGAGAAAATGTGAGATTATGCACTTAGGCAAGAACAATTGAAGAGCTGAATATTATTTAAATGAAGAGAGACTGCAGAAAGCTAAAGAACAGAGGGATATGGGAATCCTCATGCATAAATCACAAAAAAACTGGCAAACAAGTTCAACAGGTATTAAGAAAGACAGATGGAGTGCTGGCATTTATTTCAAAGGTAATGAAGCATGAAAATAGAGAAGTCTGGCTAAAACTCTAGCCGAACTACACTTAGAATATTGTAATCAGTTTTGTTCCCTTACCTAAGGAAAGACGTATTAGCCTTGGAGACAGAAAAGGTTCACTAGATTGATTCCGGATATGGAAGGATTTTGTTATGAAGTGAGGTTGAAAAAATTGAGCTTGTAATCATTGGAGTTTAGATGAATGAGAGGAGAACTTATTGAAACATATCAGATTCTCAGGGGGGCTTGACAGAGTACATGTGGAGATGTTATTTCCCTTCATGGAACAGTCTAGGACCAGAGGGTGTAATTTCAGAGTAAGTGGTCACACAATTAAGACAGAGTTGAAGAGAAATATCTTCTCTCAGATTGAATTTGTGTAATTGTTTTAACACAGAGAGCTGATAAGGCTGGGTTACTAGGTATATTCAAGACTGAGACAGACAGCTGTTTGATCCATAAGGAAATCAAGGATAATGGGGAAAAAGCAGAAAAGTGGAGTTGAGGATTGTCAGATCAGCCATGATTTTGTTAAATGATGGAGTTGACTCTGTAGGCTGAACTCTTACAGCTTATGGAGTTAGTTATCTCACTCAAGATGGTGTTGGCAAGCTGTATATTATCGTAATCTTGCTTAGTTAGTGAAAATTTAGTGCTGTCTGATGAACCTTGCTGAAAGTGGATTTTGGTGGATGCCAGTTTAGGATGGGGTTGATCTATGATCTTGCGTTCTTAATTTGCAATCAGATTTTCACCATATAAGTGCAGGTATGAAGAATAGTCATTCAGTTGAGATACCAGAGTACGAGTTAACACTTTCAGAACATAAGAGAAGAAAACTGAAAGCCAGACGTGATTGATACTCACTGTCTTCCTACCATACTGGTCTGATATATTTCCCCATAGCGATGAGCTAGACATCATTCCTATGAACACTACCTAAAGCAGAAAAGAATGGGGCAGAAGATTGACGGTGAGAGAAAAAAGGTTCAAAATGAAACTTCAATACAATTTCGTAGCATGTGTTCAGTGACTAATGAGTGTACCAACTCATTCAAATCAAATAATGTGTTCATACCGAGGATATGAGGGCAACCTGCCAGCTCTGCAATCTCCACTCACAGTGTAGCTGAGGTGCAAGAATGCTGAGGATCATCATCTCCATGGCGTCGGCCATCTACAAAAAAATGTTCAATTAGAAAATGAATACAGAATTACCATTGGCACCAGTCCTGAGGTAGAAGGGAGCTGTTCAGTGCAATGGACTTCTCTTGAACTGTGCTGGGACCAATGTCCTGGTGAATCAATTAGTTCAGGCTATAGAAAGGATTTAAAGTATTCAAGGGTGGGTTCAGGAGGGGCCTTGCCAAATGAAAGGACAAGAGGGCATTGCAGGGCAATTATTTTGAAAATGCTAACCAGTGTGGGACAAGAAAGAGCACCGTGTAAAAGCATTAAGGAAACAACAGCAAATAACATCAAAGGGGGGAAATGGTAAAAAACAAGGAAAAATTAATAGTCTTTACCTAAATGGGCACAATCTTCAGAGCAAAATAAATTAATTAATTACACAAACAGTGGTTAATGGGTATGGTCTTATAGCCATTCTAGAGACATGCTTACAAGGAGATCAAAGCTAGGAACTATATATTCAGGGGTATGTGAGTTTTGAACTTTCAGGCAAGAAGGAAAAACTAGTCAGGTAGCTTCATTAGTAGAATAAGTGCAATGGTAATAACTGCTCCAGGATCAGATGATCTATAATCTCTGGTGCAGGTAAGAAATAGTAAGGGGTGGGAGTGGTCTATAGGCCCCCTAACATTAGCTATTCTGTAGGACAGAGAATATATCAGGAGATAATGAGAGCATATAAAAAAGGCAGTAGATTAATCTTCATGTAGATTTGTTAAATCAAGTTTATAGAGGTGGAAGAAGGAGAATTTCAAAGGGTGTATTCAGGACAGTTTCCTAGAACATTACGTTGAGGATCTAACCAAGGATCAGGCTATTTGGATCTGGTAATCTGTAATGAGGCAGGTTTAATAAATTTTCTCAATGTAAAATGTCCCCAAGGGAACCCTGACCATACCATAGTAGAATTTCAATTTCAGTTTGAGCATGAGTAACTTAGGTCAGAAACAACTGTACTAAACTTAAATAATGGCAATTACATAGGGATGTGGGCACAGCAGGCAGCAGTGGACTGGGAAAGGTGTTTAGCAATGGTTGAGGAACAATGGTAGACATTTGAGAAAACAGTTCATGACTCATAGCAAACATATATCCCAGTGAGGAAGTATGATTCTAAAACAAGGATACATCAATACTGGTTAACTGAGGAAGTTAGGGATACAAATAAAATGAAAGATAAAGTAAACAAATGTGGCAAACAATAAGTGGTAAACCAGAAGACTGGAAAAATTTTAGAAGCCAGCAAACAATGACCAGAAAAAAAATACAAGGGGAAAATGAACTATGAGGGTAAACTAACAAGTAATATATAAATGGATAGTAAGAGCTTCTTTAGATTTATAAAAAAGAAGACATATGCTAAAGTGAGCATAGGCCCCTTAGAGGAAGAGGCTGGGGAAATAATAATGAGGTGCCAGGAAACGGCAGGGAAGTTTAATAAATAATTTGCATCAATCTTCATAGTAGAGGACACTGATAACATTCCTAAAAAGCTAAATAATCAACAGGTTAAGCTGAAATACTATGAACAGTTTTGGTTCTCTTATCTAAGGAAAGATATACTATCATTGGAGGCAGTACAGAGAAAGTTGACTAGGGTGATCCAGCGTATAGAGAGATTATTTTATGAAGGGAAGTTGAGCAGGTTGGCTCAGTTCTCATTGGAGATTAGCAGAATGCTAAATGACCTTACCCAAACCTATAAGATTGTTGGGAGACTAGACAGTGTAGATATGGAGCAACGTTCCCTCTCAGCTATGCGGCTGCACACGTGCACAGCTACTCTGATGTTACACACATGTCTATGACAACATGCCGATTGGGGCATTGACTTTGGTCAGCACATGCTATGTCAGCTATGAGACCAGCACAGCTGATAAGAAAATTAGGGAATTTGGAATTCAGGAAATACTGATGGAGAGAGGTTATTGCCCTTTTGCGGGAGAGTTTAGGATCAGGGGGCATAATCTCAGTGTAAGAAGTCACCCAGTTAGGACAGTAATGAGGAGGACGTTTACCTCAGATTATAGTGAATTTGCGGATTCCTTTACTACACTAGAGGTTGAGTCATTAAGCATGTTCAAGTCTAAAATAGACAGACAAGAATATCAAGGGTTATAGGGAAAAGGTGGGAAAGTGGAGTTGAGGATTATCAATAATTTTGTTTACTATTTCTTACCTGCACCAGAGATTATAGATCATCTGATCCTGGATCAGTTATTGCTATTACACTTATTCTACTAATGAAGCTACCTAACTAGTTTTTCCTTCTTGCCTGAAAGTTCAAAACTCACATTCCCCTGAATATATAGTTCCTAGCTTTGATCTCCTTGTGATCATGTCTCTAGAATGGCTATAAGACCATATCCATTATCCATTATTTGTGTAATTAATTCATTTATTTTGCTCTGAATATTGTGCACTTTTAAAATAAAACAGTGACATTGAGGATTATCAGGTCAGCCATGATCTCATTGAATGGCAGAACAAAAGCAATGGGTCAAGTGGCCAATTTCTGCTCTTACATGTTACGATCTTATTGTCTAATCTTATATCTTATAGTCTTGGTTAATTACCTTTCTGACCAGACATTCTGATAGTTCAAACTGCTTTGGAACAATTTGTTCATCTCTATCCTTAACCACAATCCCATTTTTAAACAGTATTCATCTTAAATGTTTTTTAAAGATGCTAGCTGACATATTATCATTTAGTCTAACTAATTCAAATTTTAAGACTCTTTACTTTTGTACAGCCTTCAAATTTGTTTCATTTCCTGTGTCTCCATCATGATTTTGCAATGACTACCACCATCTTGTAATTTTTACTTTTCAATGGACTAAAGAACTGAGGCTTTGGGAAAAAAGAATTGGTTGAGTGAACAGGACCTTACCCATGCCAGTCCAGTAAGGACTGAGAGTTTCCATTGAAACTTCCCAAATCCAATGGCCTCCACAGCATCCTCCACCATGAACACATCTAAAAAATACACAGAATGTTGAAAACTGAGCAACCTTTTTTCAAATCTCTTGACTCTTTTTACATATTTAATTTTAAGTATGCTTTTATCTCATCTTCCCTGGAATAGTTAATTCTATTCCTGCCCGTCTATCTAATCCTGAAGTGCTGTCTTTGTCGGGATACAGCACCACTATTTGGTGTAACAATCAGCTATGGTTCAGGGAGAAGTATCCTTCATTTTCAATCAGGAGGTGTGAGTTCAAGACTGATTCTAGAGATTGGATCACAAAAATCTTGACTGACTCTCCAGTGAATTGCTGCACCTTTGGATGGAATGTATGGCCTCTCAAGTAGATTGTGAAAAATCCCATGGCATTATTTCAAAGAAGAAAGGGAAGTTCTCTCTTGAATTCCAGGTGATAACTATTTCTCAATAATTATTACTGTACCGTTTGGGGAGAATGACTTACAGTGTTAACACTATGACTACACTCAAATGTAATGCATTAACCATAAGTAATTTAGGATGTAGTGGAAATTGCTATGTAAGTGCAGGGATATCTTTTCCTATTGTACCTCATCAAAATTTCATCCTTCACGTTTGAGCCTAAATATCTGCCCAGGCTTCTATCATTGTCTTAAACAGCACCTACATATTTCCTAGATAGTGACCAGGAGTAAGCACTCCATTTGCTTTTAGTCATCCTTCTCAATGGAGTGGAGATAATTTGTGGATGACATATCTATATTGACTGAGGTCAGCCAAGTTAATACAGGTTCGAAATTGTGGTTATGAATCTTTTGTGCAGATGGTCTGTTACAGACAATTCCATTACCATCAGCACCAACTAATTTCAATGTAATGTTCAAGTGATACATTATTTTTCATTGTATGTGATGTTGCACATATTCCATTCTATATATTGCACACATTTTAAGATAACATAAGCCTTTTATAATAAGAATATATACTCTACCATCTGTAGGGTTTGCAAAATCTTTGGGGACAGTGCCTGCATCATCCAGCTCAACTGGTTCTAGCTCAGACCGCACTCCTTCTATCTCAATCTCATGCTCTCCAGAACAGGTGTCATCTTCTGACCTTGTACTTTCACCGGTGCGACGGAACTTCACCACGCTGGAAAGAAGTAAGCAACCAAAGGATCAACTGCATTAAAATCTGATTTGTCTCCTAAAAAGGGAATATATTCAACAGCACATCTTATTAAGAATTCTCACAGATCTCAACATCAGTCTCTGGAAAAGGGAGTCTCACCATTATGACCTCTATCCAGAGGGAGTCACTGAGTCCATTTTTAAATAGACCATATCACTATTAAAACCTACTATTAAATCATGAATTGCTCAATCTCTTGAAATACAGACAGTGCATTGTCACCATGATTACTATTACTGAGGGATTTGTCCAAGCCTAATCACTCAAAAAAATCAATTAGTTTTGTTTAAATACTTTTGCTTAAATTATATCTGTTGATCAGGGAATTGACTAGGACAATTTATTCAGAATGATGAACCATGGAGCTCATTCAACATGTAGCTCAGAAAACTGAGTCACTGAAGATGTCTGGATAAATGGCTACCGTGAAAATTAATCTCTCTGAGGCAGTCAAATTGAAATTGGATCATAATCCAACTTGGCACAATTCAATAAGGCTGGTGCCAGGACCACAGGAAATTGGTCTGCTGGTTTCAGTGGTTTACTACTAGTGAGCTCCATATGCCAGTTTCAGTCTCAAAGGCAGGTCGATAACTCTGGGTTTCAGAAAGATTGGTCAGCCTGGGGTGTGGACAATTCACAAAGAGGACTTGGCAATCCTGAGGAGAAGCTTAGAGTTTGCAGCAATGACACTCAGATTTAATCTGAAGTCAGAAGGAGCTGGAATTCTCTGCAGTAAGGTGAATTATAAAAGATTCGCCCTTTAAAGGAACCCCCCACCACGACCATCCTCCCCCCATCCCTGGCAACACATGACAAAACTGGCCATAGTCTTCATGAATGGCATTCTGTGATCACAACTACCAAATCTTGCAAAGAGGCCTCAAATATGGTCAGTCCCACAATTTGCAGATACAACTTGTTTACAGCTTGACACTTATTTACAGCTTGTGTTTTTGATAGCTATGAAGGAACCTTTACAAATATGGCAACTTCATGCTGTCAGTTGAAAAAGAGTTCATGGAAATGCCTGTCATATTGATCCTTCAAGCCCTTGTTTTATTTCTATTGAATAGGTACAGCCAAATCTAATTTGTAAGGTGATGACTCCTTCATGTTACCACCAATTATAACTTAAACAAGGGTGCTGTGGGAAAAATGGACAGATAAAATGTAAAGATATTAAAATGGAATATAATTATTTTTAATTAAGCCAGAAGGGAAAATCTGTAAAGCTGTTCTGTTTCAGAGCATTACACCTTATACTCTCACTTTCGGTCAGATTTGTTTACTTGAATAAATCATACATGAAATGAACATGGGGATCTCCTACTGCTCTTCAGCGTGACATCAGCTAACTCAGCATAGACCAGAAATTAGGCATTGGTCTTTCTAAACTGGGATGGCTTAGTACCACATCAGGTAGTGACTCTGCCATCAAAAAAAACCTTCTATTTCAAATTTTAAAAGTTGCATTCCATTATCCACTAATTGCCTTTAATGGTGATTCATTTATCAAACATTAATGCAGTAAAGCATTCAAAATGAGATATTTCTGGGTGCTGCCAGGCATTGCTTTGATATGGAAGCAACCTGAGCACCTCCATTATTCTCCTAACACAGTATTGTGAGATAAAGGCATAGAAAGATAAAAGAGTCAAGCAAAGATGTGACAGGATTTGACTGTGGTTTTTATTGTATTCCTAGTGAATTATTTATTTTATTATGCAGGAATATGAGAGAATGAAGCCTTTGAAAAGCACTGTTTTTGGATTGCCAATTAATTATAGAGACATGACAGCACAGGATGTCTTTGTTTCTGACTTATAGATTTAAGTTCAGGAAAACAAGGAGAGCACGATCTTTAGTGGCCCTATAACATTGGTTGATTTATTTTTATATTCTCCAGTAGGATGTGAAGGGGTATCACTCACAAGGCCAGAAATTGTTTCCTGTTCCTAATTTGCATTGAGAAGGTGGTGATGAACAGCCTGCTCAGCTGCAGGTCCTGTGGTAATCAGGGAGAAAGAAAGCTAATATACCAAAAACGCAAATAATTATGACTAGCTTTAATATTTTGTTTTTGAGGTATCAGTAAGGGGATTGTATAGCAAAACTGACCAAATCTGGCACTAGAAACAAACAAAATTGAAATGTGGAGATTGTCTGAGGCTAATGATATTTCTACTCACCACACTATCATGACTGGGAAATGTTTCACACAGAGTAAGTACCAACTTTCCAGCATTTGAGTTTTGAGGAGTTGAAGGTTAATGTCTGGGATTGCTCCAATCAACCCAAGAGTAAATATGGAAACAGTATAATTGTGGTAATTTTATCTAACTAGAAATCTAGAGGCCTGGACTAACGGTCCAGTCACACAAATTCAACAGGAAGACTAACCATGATTGAGGTTTGACTATTGCTGTAATATTTCAATGCGTCATATACCAAGGTGAAATTATAACTTATTTTACTTGTGTTGAGAAATATAGTCCTCATCACTGTGATGTGCCCAATTTTAAGTTGCTTTAGAACTAACTTAGTTCTTACTCCCTGAAAAAAAACACATAACACAACGCTTTAAATTTTTTTGCATTTCATTGGATTTCTTTGTTTAAGATACAAATATTTAATGAATCAATTCATCACTTTTGACTTCCAAAATATCATACCAGTTATTTTTCTTTTCTCTTCCTGCCATAAACCTCCCAGTTCTAGGCAAAGCTGTTGTTGATACCTCAGTGTACCAGGCAGATGTTTGCTTCTATAAAATCTCCAGTGATCAGCATTTAAACTCATCATTTTATCATCCTCGGGTCCTGAACTAATTTCAGGCAAAATCATTGAAAGTCAGTACCATTGCTGACATCCTCTGGCCCAGGGTACAAACATTAATCCTCAGCAAATATCAGCTCTTACAAACTACATAAAATATTAAAATACTTTTTTAAGGAAATCTTTTATCTGCTGCTCATACTTCACAGTTCTTAGCAAATTTATTTGACTGGGTTGTCGCAGCCATTGTTCATAGCAATGTGAGAAGTAATTTTTGCATCCAGTGTTGACTGGGGCAAAGTTGAAGAAATACTGTGGATTGCATACTTTGCATATTCACATCTTGCCATGATTAACCTACACTCTCCATTAGAAATAGTCACTCTTTTAAGTAGCATAACTATAACTTCACTTCATCATCCAAGTGAGTGCATCCTGTTGTCTCAATAACACTGAAGACCTTTCTACAATGGAGTACCAAAACTATGCAGAGGCTGTAGAGTTAACCATTGATTTGTGCAGTTATATTTACCCCTTAACTTTGTGCTATTATTATAAAATGCAAAATGCCATTTCCCTTCTTATATCTACCTGCTATCCTACTTACAAAGAATAATATCTTTGAATTACTTGTCTTCCTGCTTCTGCTATGCCCTTCAATATTTTTCAGTTTAAGCCTACAATCTTCTGGCCCAGGCATGAGAGTGTTCACAACTGAGCTAATTTGATACAATAAATATTTCCAGTAGAATGAGACTGATTCAAAAGTCATTGAAGATCGCCTCATAAAACAAGGTATTTTATTTCTTTACGTCTTCTGTAAAGCATATCCTTTTATTATATTCCATTAAACAATCATAACAGCCTTCAACTAAGAAGTATGTTAATTGTCTTATAGCTATAGGAAATTAATTAAAATTGTTTGATACTATTTTTCATCATGGAGCTGTGTTGCTAAATCTGTATAATATATTAGAAATTTCACACTTTTTCCCTACTATAATCAGTTTTGCTTCTAATAGTAATATAAATTTAAATAAGACATAACAAGAATGGTTGATGGATGAGTTTTAAAGAATGACTGAATTATATTTGGATACCTCAGTATCCTCTAGTCTCACCTGCAAGGGCTTAGTGTTTACTATGTATGTTCAATACTACAACAAATCAATTAGGCTTTTGTTTGGATTCCTAACTTAAGACCACATAATCTACAAATAAATTAGGAATTTTAATGTCGGACACGTAAGTTCATTTATCCCACGTTTCTCATTGCACAGTCATGTGATTCCAAACGTGAATATGTAGATATAAAGCAAGCAAAGTCCCATCATAAAGAATTACAGTTCTTTTATTTGCAAATACACTGCAAGATATTATGGAGAGGATAAATCACGCTTTTTTGTGTGATCACAGAAGTTTGCAAATACCCACTCTATAAAACACAATACTGTTGAAGATTTGAATACTACTCCAATTCTTGGTTGAATTCTTTTAATATCTATCTCAAAATCATGGTAGCACACAAGGAATAAATGCTGTTTGATAAGTTACTAACATCTTACATTAAGCTTCCACACTCTCTGCCCATTCTTTTCATTACAATCGAGGATCTTACCATAACTCATTTTTTCAAATGGCTCAAAAGGCTAGAAATAGAAAATGCAGCAAGACGACACTTGATTTATGTCAAAAGCATGATGGAGACCTGGTGTCATACACTGTCAGACATTATTCAGAATGCCTCACTGCAACCTGAGGTAGTTCTCATGTTTGAAGAGAAGCACATGTGATCACTTTATTCAAAGGAGGATTAAAGTCAAACCTGGGAACTATGAACTCAAGAATATAATCTCTGCGCAGAGGAGGTTAATGGCAAATATTTAAAGAGGTATGTATAGATGTTACAATAAACATTCAACAAAGATTCAGAAAAGAGTTAATTAATCATTTATAGAGACTGACTAGAATGGTGAATCAAGAGAACCTAGTAAATGTCAGATAGTTGGATTTTTAAAAGGCTTTTTGCAAAACACTAGACTCCAATTTGGTGATGGAATGCATAAAAATAGATTAAGTAACAGTAAACAAAGGGTGGTTTTAAATGAAGTGCCTTCTCACATGCAGTAATTACATTTGCAGATGAGATCAAAAGTTGTGAGGTTGGGAACTCAAGAGGGAGACAGATTACAACTGGATTGGGATAAATTGGGGAACACATCGAACAATACACTTTAATGTAGACTAATGTACAGTTTTATACATAGAGTCATATAAGATCATTGAATATGATATGAGAGGATATAGGTTTTAAGCTAATGACTGAGAAAGGTTTGGAAGCATGCATTGATCATTACTCAAATTTTAGGTTCAAAGTCAAGGAAAACTAACCCTTTGTTTTGCCCAGACCATTTATTATACAACTAACCCATAACACTATAGTTATATAACAAGAATTTACTACTATATAGTGCTTATAAGATAGTGAATTGATTCATGGAATTTTTTTTTCAGAAGACCGCATTTGGAACAATGTGTCAAGTTTTGGGCTCAATGCTTCAGTGAATGTCAAAGGAAGTGACTTTGGAGAATCCCATATCAATTTCTAAAGGGAAATCATGTTTAACTAAGATAACAAGCTGTAGAGCTGGATGAACACAGCAGGCCAAGCAGCATCAGAGGAGCAGGAAGGCTGACGTTTCGGGCCTAGACCCTTCATCAGAAAT
>NC_063355.1:35005391-35005647 GCF_021869965.1 Rhincodon typus
TTGCTTTAAGAGCTGAATATGCTAAAGACCAGGATGAAAGCATATGACAGACCGCCTTGCAAGATACCGGCTTGTTGGAGGTTGCTCAGGCCCCCTATAACTAGAGTTGCAGACTGAGATGTTAAATATACGCCCCCCACCACCCAGTGAGATTTTTAAGCCTCATTAACATGAGAAATTCAACACCAAACAAAACACACATTCCACTAAGATAACAAGGTGTAGAGCTGGATGAACACAGCCGGCCAAGCAGCAT
>NC_063355.1:35030647-35066428 GCF_021869965.1 Rhincodon typus
TCGACCAGGGCATTCAGGTTTGTGGATTTTGGGAAGGAGATAGAAGCAGGCAGTGCGAGGTTGGGGAACGATGAGGTTGGAGGCCGTGGGTGGGAGGTCACCTGAGGTGATGAGGTTGTGGATAGTTTGCGAGATGATGGTTTGGTGCTCAGGGGTGGGGTCATGATCAAGGGGGCGGTAGGAGGAGGTGTCGGAGAGTTGGCGTCCGGCCTCGGCGATGTAGAGGTCAGTGCGCCATACTACAACTGCGCCTCCCTTGTCCGCGGGTTTTATGGTGAAGTTGGGAGTAAACCGTTATTATGTTTGTGGTTAACATTTCATAAAAGTAAGACTAATGTTGCAAAATGTAATGGATATGAAAGAGTTACTCTGAGCTAAGATAAATCATGGCCCACTTTAAGATATAACATACCATTGGCTGGAGCATCTGACTTTTAGCAATTCCTCTTAGTCAACTGTATTTGGAGGAAATACCTGATGGAATCGGAATCCTGATGGAGATGTAAGTGTACAACCTAATTTTAGTTAGTAATAGTTAATATGTCTAACAGCTATTTTAATCTATGTATGGTTACTGAGATGTAGTAAACTATATCCTATATTTTTTCTCTTTATTCTTTGATGGAACATGAGCTTTACCAGCAAGGCCAGCATTTGTTGTCCAACACTAATTTCACACAAACGTGTGAATGGTGTTCAAGGCCATTTCAGAGAGAAGTTAAAAGTCAACCTTATTGCTGTGATTTTGGAATTATATGTAGGGCAGACCAGGTAAGGATGGCAGATTTCCTCCCCCAAAGGACCTTAGTGAACTAGATGGATTTTTACAGCAATCAATGATAGCTCCGTGATCACCATTACTGAGACTAGCTTTCAATTACAGAATTAATCATTGAAATTATGCCAAAAGTGATAGTGGGATTTGAACCAATGCCATCACAGCATTATCTTGAAACCCTTGGTTACTCGTCCAAAGCCACTATCACTATGCTATTACCAACCATATATAAGTCAAGAGTCTCTCTTGTTGAAAGTTAATTGTGATTCATTCTTCACCACAGATGACGAAAAAGTCCCAAGACTAGCATAGTAAGAAGGGTTGGTGGCAGCATTCTACCCCAACCATTAAGGTTTCGTACCCAACTGAACCCCCTCTTTCTAAGTTTAGAAAGTACAGTCCTGGTCAGCTGCTGAAAAGCTACAATATGTACAGACTGAATGGTGCATAAAATAATCTGCCCTTTCACCTCTGGGTCATGTTTTCAAAACTGGTCCGATTGATAAGGTGTAATATACATTTCTGCTAATTGTAACATGCAATATGAAATGGGTTGAGGAGATGTGATTGCTAGAGGATCCATGTTTACAGGCCAAAACTGACACTAATTTGACACTAACTTGTGAATTTAATTTAGAAGACACAAAGCTACTGGCTAAGTAAATGTAAATTTGTGGTTCAACAGGAGATGCTCTTATGAGGCATGCGTAAGGGCATAAGAAGATTTTTTTTTATTATTCATTCACGGCATAATGGCGTCACTGACCAGGCAGCATTTATTGCCCATCCCTAAATGCCCAGAGGGCAGTTAAGAGTCAACCACATTTCTGTGGGTCTGGAGTCACATGTAGACCAGACCAGGTAAGGATGGCAGTTTCCTTCCCTAAAGGACATTAGTGAACCAGATGGGTTTTTCTGGCAATCGATTCATGGTCATCATTAGATTCTTAATTCCAGATATTTATTGAATTCAAATTCCACCATCTGCCATGGTGGGATTTGAACCTGGGTCCCCAGAACATTCGAGATAGTAGGAACTGCAGATGCTGGAGAATCTGAGATAACAAGGTGTAGAGCTGGATGAACACAGCAGGCCAAGCAGCATCAGAGGAGCAGGAAGGCTGACGTTTTGGGCCTATAGGCCCGAAACGTCTGCCTTCCTGTTCCTCTGATGCTGTTTGGTCTGCTGTGTTCATCCAGCTCTACACCTTGTTTTCCCCAGAACATTATCTGGGTCTCTGGCTTAACAGTCCAGCGATAATACTTTTCCTAATCTCTTCATTCTTGCTATACTTTATAGTTTATTTTAACTTGTTTGAACATTAAGAAAGACTTGCATTTATATAGTGCATTTTATAGTCTCAGGATATTGCAAAAGTGCTATACAAAGCCAATAAAGTTCATTCTTTGAAGTACAGACACTGATGTAATGTAGAAAAAGCTGCTGCCAATTTGTACATAGCAAGATCCCCAAAACAGCAAAGTGATATTGACCGACCATCTGTTGACTGTTCTTCAAGATAGAGCTATTGATATTTTTATGTCAAAATGGAAGAATATTTGTTTAACATCTTCTCTGGTATAAATTATATCTGACAGTGTAGGAGTCCTTCATGACTGAGCTGCTTGTGGGCACCATGGTTGACTGGCACTGCCACTGTAGCAAATGTGGTTCAGAATTCCAAGATTCATGTTTTCAATTTGGCCAATTGCACATAGTTTCTTGATCGCTGATCATCTGACAGCAGGCTTGCCTTAGGCTCTAACCTGTCATAATTTGTAAGATGTGGGAATGTTGATGCTTAATCTGAAATGACATTGAGAAATCTCTAGGCCTTTCAGCATGGTGATGAACTGTGTTTTGATTAGAAATAAAAGTTATATAATACTTGAAAAAGCCAGTTCTCTCACCAACTCTTTTATGTACCATTATGTACCAACTGGTATAGACATGTCAACTCTGTATGTGTTTAAGCATCCTTGAACACTTGTGTGCACACATTTGTCAAGATGTTTGTTTAAGTATTTATATCTCCATTGGCATCTGGATACATACGGTAATAATTCATCCTTTTCAATCACCAGAAAACTTAGAATTCCTTGTCTCCTTCAATTTTCCTTCACTTTATACTTTATGGCCTAGAAATTCCATGACAATTCTGTCAACCTCATACTGCAACTTCAGTGGCAAAGTAGCAAAGCCTCCACAGATATAGGATCATGAACTATCAGGATAGTCCCTACAGAATTTCAGGCTTGCTTTAACTCCACAACCAAATCTTCTGTTTGCAGATCTTTGGTGATCATAGAGATTTTGTGCAAAGGTTTCCCACAGCAGGATTAACTGCATGTGTGAAGTTTATATCGGGGAGATTGTAGATGATCTCTGGGTTGCTTGTGTTTTTTTTTATTTCCTATATGTGCGTACACTCTGATACAATTGAAAAATCTCACTCACAGAAGCCACAACAATAACAGGTGTGAAAAATATAAGGTCTCACATGGGTGTACCAACTTGTGTCTTTGCATTTTCTTTACTTTTATTTTCACATTTCACATTTCACATTTTTACATCACTTGAATTCTTTTATGTGGCAATGTCTTTCGATGATTCTGATGTAGATGCATTTTGTTAGAGTGCAATGGGGCTGTTTTCATATCTGTGGCATGTCAGAAGGTTTTGCAGAGTATATAAAAAAGCGAAGCATTACTGAAAAAAATTAATGAGAAAGGAAAACTTAGACTATGAGAGAAGCTAGCCAGAAATATAAAAACAGATGGTAAGAATTTCTATAAATACTTTTTAAAGAAAAGTTACCAAAGAAAGCATTGGTCCCATAGAAAGTGAGACTGGAGAATTGATAATGGAAAAATAAAGAAATGATAGAAGAACTGTACAGGTATTTTCCATCAGTCTTCACTTAGAGGATATGGGTAAGACCCAGAGGCAGCCGCAAGTCATGAAATTAAAGAAAGGAGAGAACTCAAAAAAATTACAATTACTGTACCAGAAAAATATTAGGAACTATTCTTATTGAAGTTACATGGCATTGTGTTTTGATAAGTTCAAGGTAATCAGACGGAAGCACCAGGGCTTTGTGATGGGACATCAGTCTGTTAGAAAAAGGCACATTTTGTTGAAGCTTTCAGTCTTGCACGCATCAGGATATTTCACAAGAATGCAAATTTAAGAGGAAAACCAACATTTATACAGATTGGGGAGAGGTTTATTGACAGAAAGAACATGGTACAGGGTTCAACTTACAGAATAGGTAACAGCCACTTTCTGGTTCATTTCTCAAGGCAATGGTCTGATCAATCTGAATTAACCTACCTAGTTTAAAATGTAAACAAAGTTTGGCTGTTCACTGTCAAACAGTAGTATTGAGCACATTTTCCATGGCAAAACTGCTATCAATCAGATCCCACTTGCCAACCACTTTCTCTTCATGCAGTATCAACGTTGGTTTTCTCCTTGATTTGGTGTTCTTGTGAAATGTTCTGATAAGTGCAAGATGAAAAGTTTTGAGAAAATGTATCATTTTTCAGCAATATTCAATCTGATGCAGTTCTTTGAGAAAGTAACATAAAGGCAGATGTACAGTATTTAGATTTTCAGAAGGCATTTGATTACGTGCCATAGGAAAGTTTATGAATGTAATGAATGGTGTGCTACAGGGACTGATACAGGGATCTCAACTATTTACAATTTATATAAATGAATCTAGTGAAGAGATGAAAGATATGCTTGCCAAATTTTGCTGACAAACAAAGAGGTGCTGTGAAGGAGGTGTAGGGGGGCTACAAAAAGATATTGATAGGTGAAGTGAATGTTGACAGTGACACAGTGATATTGTCACTGGGCTAGTAATCCAGAGACCCAGGCTAATGTTCTGAAGACATAGCTTTAATGATGCGTCTGATAGTAGATGGTTAAATTTGAGTTCAATTAATAAATCTGGAATAAATAAACAGTTGATTGTTGTAAAAAGAAGTATAGTTCACTGATGTTCTTTAGAGAAGAATAATTTACCATCTACCTAACCTACTCACCTAGTCTGGCCAAAATATAGTAATGTAATTGACTGCCCTCTGAAGTGGCCCAGCTAGCCAACAATTGGCTTGCTGGTGATGCACACATTCTGTGAAAGGATAAAGGAGGAAAAAAAGTGAAATCTTCAATTTTTGTCAGAAAGAATAAAAAAAAGCTTGTTACCTAAATTTCGATTGCAGAGTTCTGTGGCATAGAAGAATTTGTATGTTCTTGTGCAGGAGTCACAAAAGGTTAATATGCTGGGATAGCGAATATTTAGGAAAGCTAATAGAATGTTATCATTAATTGCAAGGGGAATTGAATACAGCATAGAGTGTTTATGCCTCAGTTCTAAGTAAAACTACATCTGACGTATTATGCACAATATTAGTCACCTCATTTCGGGAAAGATGTAAATGCATTGAAAGAAGTCCAAAGGAGGTTGACCAGAACTAATACTTGGAATGGGTAGGTTGTCTTATGTGGAAAGATTAGACAAGCAAAGTTTGTCTCCACTGAAGTTAACAAGATAAGAGGCAAGTTGTTTGAAACATTTCAGATCTTGGGGAGTATTGACAGGTTGGATGCTGTAAAGCATTTTCATTTTATTTTGAGAAGCAATAAAAATACATTACACAAAATAGGGACAAACATCAACTGCAGGACCATCAATATAGAATCCCTTATGCTGCAGAAAGAGACCCATCAATCCCTGCATCAACCCTCCAAAGAGCCTCTAACCCAGACCAACCCCTATATTTACCATGGTTAATACACCTAGCCTGCATATCTCCCTGAACACCAGAGGGCAATTTCACATGGCAAGTCCACCTGAACTGCATGTCTTAGGGAGGAAACCAGAGCACCCAGAAGAAACCCACACAGACAGCCACCCAAGGCTGAAATTGAACCTGCATCCCTGGCACTATGAATCAACAGTGCTAACCACTCAGCTACCATGCCACACATGGGAAAGCTACCCTTTGGTTTGCCTGAAACATGTTGGCATTCCTGTGGAAAAAGTTGCCAACAACTGAATGTTGCAGACTGGTACATTTCAAGGTTTGAGAATTGTGTGCTGAGTGACACACTAAAGCTTGGAGCAGCTATTGCATATATGAAAAGATTATAGTCCAAGTCCTTCTGTCACAGTAGTTGGTATCCGTGTAAAATGCCTCTAGCTTTATGCACCACAGAATGTTTGACATGAAATTTATCTTGCAAGTACAACCTGTTTTGATGTAGTGAAAAGCCTCAGAGTGCTACATGCTGCAGTGCAAAAAATTGAACTGCATTGCATATTGTGTAACATCAAATTCAAACAATTGTAATATACTGTTACAAATTTTATGAATAAAGCATACTTTTTAATAGAAACTTTATCAGTTCACTCATATTAAACTCTAGGTTTATGAGCTGAGGAATGCAGTACTGTACAGCATTGGGCAACTACCCAAGGGGCTTAATCGGAAATAGGCAGCTTTTAAGGTTTGCCAGCCATTCTACACCAATTCTGAAAACTGAATAAAACTCTTCAGGTTTTTGGGAAAAAAACCACAAATTTTGTTGTAAATAATGCTTATAATTTAGTGCCATGTGCTGCATTGAAAAGTTTGAACTGTATTGCATTTATATAACAGTTAAAATTTGATGTTACATGATACACTTTGTCAAACTTTTATGAATTGAGTGTGCATCTTGAGAAACAAAAGCAGAAACACCAGACAGATCCCTTACATCTTTAATCCTTATTCTTGTGAATAACTCCTTGGTTGTTTCTTTTACAATAGATAGAATGCCATTTCTGTCACCTTTTTCTCGTGTGTTTTATTCTCCAGCTGTTAATCAGTCTGATATCTCTTCTCATCCCTTCCTTCCAGCTGAGCTGTCATCTTTCGTCTAATGAAAGGTCCAGCCTGCACACAATATTTCCAGTACGGCCTGGTGAACTGTCTACTCCTGTCCTACTTTCGCGTGACTCGACAACCTAAGATCAACAAATCATTTTGTGTTGAAAGGTCAAACTGCGGCTTTGCTGAATCTATTCCGAGAAGTTTCTATTAGTTTAGGAACACCAAACAGTGCTGGATTTATTACATCAGAATCAGACAACGTGACAGAAAGGAAATGGATTTACACATCCCAGATGATTCACGTTCTTCCTGCAATCCAAAACATATGCTTTTTTAAAACTAAAGCTCAAATGAAAAACATTTGCTTGGTTTAGAATGAAACTGGAGTATGTTACCAAATGGTACTCTTTCATTTTTAACATTTCTCCTGAGGACACTGAAGCCAATCTTCAGATATGAGCTTACAATGAGTGTCAATTAGCTTTTCAATTATAGTCACGGTCGTATCCAAAATCAAACGTGTCCTCTTCCACATGTATACATTCTCAACTGACTCACTTTGGGAGTGTGCATTCTTGATGATTTCCCCTCTCTATTGCCAAATGGTACTGAGGCTAATTGCAGCACACCCTGCTGTTATGCCAGCTGAGATCAGCTGACTCAACATGGACAAAGGATCAGACCTGATTTGTATAATTCAGTACCACACTGGGAGTTGTCAAAAAAACCAAAAGTGAATAATTACCTGAATCTTTTTGTCCATTGTCCAGTCAGTTGTGTGTGGAAAGACTGAAACTAGAGATGGAGAGGTGCCAATAACTATTGATATAATCACAAAGCAATTCAGATGAATTGGCAAAATCTTTGACTCAGTAAGTTTGCTGAACTTGCTGAACTCTAAAGCTAATTTCTAACAGATATGGAAAAGTCAGTGAATAAACTGAACGTGTGGAATACCTTGCTGAAATTGATCAAGAAAACCATCAATTGCAGCACTAGGATCCATGTTTTCATCTCTTTTGTTTTCGTTTCAGCTTTTCTAGCAATTTCCTGTAAAAATATGATTAGAAATAATTGCAGGTGTAAGTTTTGATGTTTGAGTTTCTGACTGAGTAAGTTGATGCATCTGTCAAAAATTGAGGATGGATGTTTTACAAATTCAGTATCTTGACTTAAAAATTTAATTAGATGAAGGTCAAGGACTACAATTTGGAGTGCACTTACATTCTACTCAGGATCTACCTCATCTGCAACTCAAATATTTTTCCACCTAAAGTGGGGACAGGTCTGGAGAAACACTTGTCTTCTAAAGTGTGAGACCATGCTAATGATAGGGTTAAAACAACATATTTTCACAATACTTAATTGATCTAATTTCTGCTTCACAGTTTACTCCAGTAAAAATAAATCACTAATTATTAAATAGACAATTTTACTGAGACATGATAGAGCAGGACACACTCTTAAGTTGATTCAGGCATCCTGCTAATGAACTCATACCAATATGCCAAATATTATGGCAATCTGTTGACTTGAGCGTAGGTCAAATCTGCCTGATAGTTCCAGCAGCTAATCCCAGTACCATTAATAACCCTTACATTTTAAATGACACTATTGAAGTAACTGTCAAACCAAACTGTATTGAATATATTCGTATGTTAATTGTCATGTAGCATAACAACTTGCATTTGTATTGTGCCTTGAACACAATAAAATGTTCTAATGCACTTCATGGGGAGAAAATATCAAGCAAAATGCAACATGGAGCCACTTAAAGAAATATTGTGTTTTGAAGAGCCTCTGAATAGCCATGAGAGCTTTCATCTTCTTTAGAAGCCACTGAGTGGATATGGGATAATTCTATAAGAGGAGGCTCCAAATAACTGAGATAAATTATCCAGCCTCACGCAACCAAAGAAGCCACACGCAGTTTTGTGCAAAAGCAGGAAACAGGTTGCCTATACTATTCTGCTCAAGTACATGATGTATGACAACTGAAAAGGGAAAGAAAATATTTTAATGGTGGGATGAGACGAAATATGGCTCATCAATATGTCAACATGTTGGGTTTCCTGAAAATGTCAGATGTGATATTCAAAAGATTATCATGTCTTATCACACTGCCCTATGTTGTTCTGAATTATACAAGTAAGTGGGCTGAATATTCATGAGTAATGGTCCAGATAAGATACTACATTGCAGAAAACAAATATGGAACAAGATATTAGGTTAAATTGTAAAGGGAAATATTAAGTTTGATGTCACATAGTTGTTCACATTGATTGATGTGAGGTACATGTGAAAACAAAAACTCAGCAACAAGTTAGGAAATTTCAATTCTGTGATTGGAAAACTGTACTTCTGTTCCAGGTGGATGCGTCAAGTTATCTTCCTCAAGTAAGTCTAGTCTGTAATTTATTATTGTACTTATGTATTATTTCTGTACTTATAATTTCTTAACTTCTGAAAATTTTTGTGGTTTATTTTGTCATGAATAGATGTACAGGTGTTAACAAGGATAGCAATATTTTCAAACATATTTTCTAAATACTGTAATTGTAAAATAAAACATTTAAAATGAAAAACATTTCCCTAATATCTCAAATGGAACATGTACTACATAATACTCAACCATTCAGACTAGAAGACTTCAACTTTGATTTTGTTTTGTAGTTAGATCACCTCAGTTTGAGTAGAGTTAGGAGCAGTGCAATTGTCTAGCTGTTGAAGAGTTCTTCTTCTTGAGCTCCCTACTAGAAAGCATCCACACGACATTGCCAGAATCTTCACCAAAGATAGAGCAAAGAGGTAGGTCTCAATTCTACACAAGCCAGACCAAAGATCAAACTTTGTTTTGTTGTTGCCAATTTGATCCACATAGGCTATTCAGCTAATGAAGACATTCAGGCTCCCAAGGGATCCAAGTTGCTGTGGCAATGTAAACTTTTATAAGCATGCTGTAGTTGGATAGTGATGGTACAGGTTTCAATTGCTTTCTGCCATGTGGCTGACTGGAAATCATCCCCACGCTTGCCAACTGCCATTGGGATAGGTCAGAAAGATTAGCAAGGTGTTCCTCCACCTCTTTGGCTACATAATGAAGATGCCTCCCTTCGTTATCAAGTTCTGGATTGGGACTTGAACCCAGAATTTCTGGCTCAAAGTCAGCTACCCACTACATCACATGACCTCCTGTTTAAGTGTTAAAGAAGGGGAAATCAACCAGTGATCTCAAATGCAAGCCACTGAACCCTCTTGGAAGTTGCATACTTGTGAGAGAATTGGGCCTCGCTTGCATGTTGTCCCTACGATCCTACGGTTGCTGATTATATTCATACACATGATGAAAGGCTGCTATTTTGAAGCTTCTAGAGGACTGTGAATATGTGAAAGAGTCTTTGCACTTACAAGGTAAAAGAACAAAAATGGAGAAGAATAAATAAAGTGTGCAAAAGCTTTCAATTGTCCACCAAAAAGTAAACACTACAGAGGCCTGTGTCTGCAATCTATACCAGTTTGGCACCTGCTATCATTCAGAACATTGTTGCTTTTGTCAATAACGAAGTTCTATTGTGAATAATGGGTACAGTTTTCCACTGGACTCTTTTCTCTTATGATCAGGAAACAAGCAAGACTGAATTTATTCAACTGACAAATTACAAATAAAATCAACAAGGCTTTGTAACGTGTCATTAGATTAAAAATAGAACAGCATGCTGTATAATGTAAACATTCATTCATGAACCATTTGATCTTCCGGGAGCTCAGCTGCAGTGATTTCAATGCAGCAGTAAATGCTTCGTCACGAGTTTCTTCTCACTACCACTGTAATAAACTAATATCACGAGCAGGGAGTTTCAGTGCTGTACTCCTGAGACTAACAAACTAAATCAGAATTAGCCTCTCCTTAACGATGCTATTAAGATATAACAACAGAAAAGTATTTTACAATTCACATTTTTATACACAATAGATAAGTGAATTCTAACTCTTCTAAACTCCAGTCGAACCAAGTCCAACCTGACCAACCAATCCTTATAAGATAATCCATTTATTCCAAGTATCAATCTAGCAAACCTAGTCAGAAATACCTCCAATGCATTTACATTCTTCCTTAAATCAGGAGATCAGAACTGTACTGTGGAATTCCGCAGTTGTTCCCTGTTTAAGTAAAACTTTTCACTTTTCCTGCTTAAATTGAACAACTTTACATTTTCCTACATTATACTCAATCTGCCATATTTTTGCCTACTCACTCAACCTATCTGTATCCATCAGCAATCTCCTTATGTCTTCTTCACAACGCACTTTGCTAACTATCTTAGTGTCACCTGCAAATTTAGCTACTTCCCTCGTCAAAATAATCAAGAAAGGAGTGAGGTGGAAAACAGGAGAAACAGGCTTTGTCAAGGAAAAATTATGATTACCATTTTATTGGAGTTCCCTGAAGGAGTATGAATTGCTGTAGGTAAAGGGGGGCCAGTATACATATTGTATTTGGACTTCCAGAAGACATTTGGCAAGGTACCACATCAAAGGTTATAGCAGATAATAAAAACTTGTGATATAGGGATAAGATATTAGCATGGATAGAAAATTGGCTGGCTGGCTGGCAGTAAGCAGAGAGGCTCTTTGAGTGATTGGTAGGATGAGACAAGTGGAGTTCTGCAGAGGTCTAGGCTGATGTCTCAACTTTTGAAATTTATATCAATTATTTGGTGGCCTGGGGTGAAATGTAGACCAGCAGATCCCCTTCCCAAAAGGTCATTAGTGAGTTTTTGTGACAGTGGCAACATTGTCATTAATAAACTAATATTTTATTCCAGCCATTTTTTAAAATTGAATTTAAATTTCACCATCTGCTACGGTGCATGTCCCCAGAGGATTAGCCCGGGATTCCGGATTATTAGTCCAGAGATGTTACCGTTCCACCAATACTGCCCTGATTTCCTAAATATCTACCATTAACTCCATGGTCTCGCTTTCTCGGGGACCAACACCCATTTATAAAATCTTTTCACTTTTAAAAATCTGTGAAATGCTTGCTATCCATTTTTACATTCCATAGTGGTGCTGAAATGGGTATCCATCACGTCTGCTGTTTAAAGCACCTTACAATCTACAACAGTACCAGCACTTCAAAGTAATTTGTAATAAGTTTAAATACTTCGGGACATCTTTCAGGGGACAAAAAGTTGCTAAAAGAAAGCAAAACAATTTTACCTTTAGAAAAGGTGCACTGAACAATAAAAAGCATTGTGTATGAAAAGCTGTAATTTATGATATAGCATCTAGAACTCCAAATTTTGTAGTGCAGAAAGATCCCTGGCATCAGGGATCTTTCTACACAATAAAAATTGGATACATGCTTGAATAATTTTGTGATTTATGCTAAGAATATAGAACTGGCCCCTCAGCCCACCACATCTGTGCCAAACATGATGCCATTCTAAACTAATCTCATTTGCCTGCACATGGACTGTATATTATAAATAAATTTACAAGGTAATACTTGTTTCCCCAGGAAATTAGTGAATCTAATTCTGAAATTGCCTGGGCAACATTTATTTCATGTTCTACTGACCAAGCAGCCTGCACAAGATACTCAAATAACATTCTGAGAAAAGTGTAAATGTGAGCTCATTAAATTTGGCTCAAGTTTTATGCAGACTGTCACTAGAAAATGATATTTCCAGAATACAGTATCAATTCTAACTTTACAAGTAACCCCTATCCAATTGTGCTGTGGCCCAATCTACTCTATTGATCTCCCTATTGTTTAAGTTAAACAGATGAGTTGGGATTTACATTTGGTGCCAACACATGGTTGAGCACATCCCTTGTCTGGTAAACAACCCTGATGAACTTGCAAGACTTTCTCCATAAAATAATAGATTTATAGAAGGATTAAACTAGATATATGAGGGTGCCACTACGTGAGAACATGTGACAGTTTATGTTCCTTGATCCTTTTGCCCTGAACATTGGTCTCTCTAAGTTATATGTGTGCTTGTTTATTGGTATAATTGTCATTCTTTCATTCAAACCCTTTAGGACTGGGGCACATTTACTGTCCAAGTTGATATAACTTTATGTCAAAACTCATATGTCTAGCAGCCTTCTCCCAAACCCTACTCTACCCCTTCAAATCCATGTCCATTCACTTTGCTCAGATGTTAGTTTCTCATGAACCTGTTCAGAGATGTTATGAGACACCTCAGCGGCAGGTGGGACTTGTATTCAGGTCTCCTGGACACGACCACTGTCCCACAAAAGCCCTCCAGTGGATCCAGTTTGTTTTACAACAATTGGCAATGGTACATGATCACTCGTGGACAGATTTTTTTCAGTAAATTTAAATTTCACCATCTGCTGTGGTGGGATTAGGCCAATGTGCCCAGAACATTAGCCTGGAGTTCTAATTATAGTCCAGTGGCATGACCAGATGTGATGTTATGACACACCTCTGTAGTAGGTAGGAATTGAACCCAGGTCCCAGAGGTAGGGACACTACCACTGCACCATAAGTACCCTTATACTAGTGGACTATTTTTATATTCAATAGTGCTCATACACACCATTGAACATTTTTCCCATCACCAAATCATCTGTGGTTTTTTTTCCATCTGTTAACGATCACCAGTAAATCATCCATGTTGCCAATTAATTAATTTACATACAAAGCCTGTTAAGGTCAATGTAAACCATCAAAGGTGAGGGAGAGGTGGAGAAGGGGTTGGGGGGCTAAATCAAAATGGAGTTGGAAGGGGAGATAAGGCAATTTAGCTCTTGCAGTGCCCACTTCTCTCTAAAGGCATTGAGTATTGTTGGACACTGTGTGCTTCTTCTCCAAGGACACTCAGGCGTAAATATAGTGGCAGAAGAGAGGCAGGCAGTCAGCAGATATGAGCCCCTCCACAGCCTGCTGCAACAGCAAATACCCCAACCAATGTATACATGATCAATGGACTCCACAGTGCTGCAAAATAAACAGGCTAAGAAGCAACTAGTGAATTTATGTTTTTTAAAATTTATTTAACTTTTTTTCTCTAATCAACCTGTTTAGAGATGTTATTATAGACTTCTGAAGCAGGTGGGACTTGAATCCAGGCCTCTTGGTCCAGGGGCAGGGCCACTACCACTGCGACTCTAGAGGGCCCCCCAGCCGATATACGCACTGCCGTACAGGCTTGAGTTCATTTGTGGCAGCTTGATGTGGTCCTTTAAGAACGAGTAATCCTGGAAAATGGGAGCCAGTCCGGGATTTGTCAGTAGCTTATGAATTTCACCCTACTACGAACAGAATCTGACTAACTTGTACCCATTTAGTGTGTTTTAAATTCCATAGCGATCCCATACACGAACATAAATGCCACAAATTACTCTGTATTGTTTGAAATAGAAGCCACACCTTATTTATTAAACACTAACAGCGAATCTCCCTGAGTTTCTGATGTGTCAGATGTGAATGATTTACTTTAATATTGATATGATGCTGTTACACAACAGAGAAGATAACGCTGCTTACTTGTTGCCTTGTCTGATGATAATTCATCAATTAAAGCAAAGTATTGCAGATGCTGAAGACCTGAAGTAGCTTCGAAAAGAAACAGAAAAGAGCTGAAGAAACTCAACAACTCGGACAGCATCTGTGGAGAGAGGGGAGGAGTCAATGTTTCGAGTCCGGTATGACACTTCTTTCTGTGCAGATGGGCTGAATGGTCTCTTCAGTGCCCTAACGGTTCTGTCACTCTCACACCGAGTATCTCTGTCACACCCGCATAGACAAAAGTTGAAAAATTGTTCCCAAACATGTTTGCAAAATGGGCATTTTCAGGGCTTTGAGAGTTTATATTTCAGGGTTAATGCAACACAAAGACAAAAATAATTTTAATGTCTGTTTTTTTCGGAAATGAAAATAATTTGCAGACTTGACAGCCAAGAATTAAAATTTAGATCCCTGAAGGTTTCTGACTTTTCTGGTCTGCATCTTTCGCAAGGAGCATTGAGACTGCACTAATGGTAGAATGGAATAGGTTCAAAATCACCGATAAGGTGATCTACTGGAATCCTCACAAGCTTCGAGGACCACACTGACTCTGGGCTCAATTCTCCCGGGAGGGGCTTTTTTTTTAATGTTCTTTACCATTGCAATCTCTCACTTATTCGAACAATTATTTGTCAATGATGACAATGAACAAATTCCCCATGTTATAAAAACATGTTGGAGCAGGTTGACTGAACGAAGTAACGATCAAATCAAAGTGCTATTCTCTTCTCGAATAGCGTTTGAGTGTGAAAGGCTGTGTATTTCATCGAAGTGGAAAGAAATGCAAGAGGAACTGTAACAGAATATATGGGAATGGAATGAGGAAGGACAGTGTTTGGGTATGGACCTTTTACTGTTTGGGGCAAAGCCCAAAATATTAACTTGTAATTTTCTACTTTGTGTGATGTTCTACTTGCTGAGCATTTCCACCGTTTCTCGGTTTATTTGTTTAATAACATTTTAAGACACTAAGTGCTTGGCTACCGAATAAAGAGATTAAAATTTCCACACTCGGTATTAATGCCACTGGTCCCGGTGCAAATGCAGCAGCAATGATAGAGTGTGTTTGAGTTGGGGTGGGGGGGAGATATGGAAGGAGGTGGGGTCGAATAATTTCACCCTCGCCCCCCAAATCCCGATCAATGTCACATCCTCAGAGAATCAAAGTGGCTGAGTGGGGGTTCACCGAATAATTCATTAACGTATCGTTGAAGCTGATTTAGTGCAGGATACTCCTTTGTATCCGGGAGCGCAAATCAGAATGAGACCGAGCAACCGTTTTAAAATCCAAAGACTTATAAAATTGTTTAAAGGCGGGGGAGTGGGTATTGATTCGTTGTGTTCTAGTGTCATGGAAATGTTCATTCCGGTTACATTGATCCTTCTTTCCTCAATACTATGGGACATTTCTAGGACACTTTTAGTTATTCCCGCAATTGGAATGTGTTTAGTTTTAATCCATTCTATTGCACTTGCAGTAGTTTTGAATGTTCTAGAGCTGTCTGCCTGACCTGGACTGTGACTATTAACAGAATTGCAGTTGTGTTGAGGCACTTAGGAGTGGAGCATGTGTGGAGAGGAGTTTAATTTTATTGCACTTTCTGTAATTTTCAAGTAAAAATATTTTGTGGTGTGCTTTCATAATTTTCATGAATAAAGTATATTTTGTGGAAAATAAACCTTTCGTCGGGCGTTTTAAACGATAAATGTCTTGCATTCAGAGACATTTTTAGATCTGATGCTGGTTGTGGCTTGGATTCAGGAGTGGTGATTTCATTTTAAATGGTCAGGTCTTCACCAAGAATAATGCATTTTCTTTTGGCATTTTGCCTTTTACTCTTCAGAATATGAAAACTTATTTTCCAAATATGGACTTGCAATTTGATCAATGTTGCTGGGAAATAGTTGCGTCATCAAGATACTAGGACCAACATTCCTGAAACATTAAAATGAGTCTCGAATCCCTTTGAATTACACGGAGTTGTAATTTATTTTTAACTAGGAGGAAAGTAACCTGGTGCTGGGGACGAGAATTAGATTTTAATATTTCAGCGATGGGCACACTATAACTTATTAGAAAACTGATGATATGTCCCCTGAAAAGGAACCGAAATTGAAAGCCGGGGGATTGGACAGGGCAATGGGACGAGCTGGGTTGCTCTTGCGGAGAACTGGTGTGGAAGGATTGGCCGAACGGCCTCCATCAGTGCTGTAGCCATTCTGTAATTCTACGACCCTAATGTTCTCCATTTGCCTACAAAAATATCTAAAACAAAACTTCATTTCATATCATTTCAAAAAATGCATGTTTAATGTTTAGAAATCGCAAAATTCACTTGCTATTCTGTTGGAATCCCCTCCAGACTCTGTCCATCAACCTTTCTAGTCCCAGTGTCTACCCGTAGTTTTTAGTTAATTGTTTCGCTATTTTGCCTGCTCTAATAGTTAATGCGTTTTCTAATTGCGTCCTTGCAACAATACATTTTTATTAAAAATGAATGTTTGAATAGAGATAACCAGCCATCAGTCCGATATACTTAGGACTCGTAAACTGTCATAATAAGTTAAAGGGAGCTCGAATTAATGTTTACCCCCAACAAACAAGGATTTAAGTTGCTTCTATAATTTAAAGCTAGTTATATGTAGATTGATGAGAAAGATGCATTTTATTATTATAAATAAGAAATATTTTTATTAATCTGAGTCATTGTTGCATGTCTATATATAAAAAGCTGGCATTTATTTTTATAGTATATATATATAGAACCTAAATAAGAACCGAAAGAACTGCGGATGCTGGAAATCAGAAACAAAATGTATAGAACCTGTCTCGATCGTGAGTCGCCTCCAAAATCTCTCCAAGGAAATAGCTTTGAACGGTCTCACCTATAACCTCAATAAACGCTTGCGATTCTGCGCGCTTCAATAAAATGACACGCCGCGGGTGAAAACATAAGAAGGGATAAGCCCTGGACAAAAAAATACATGGAAAGTGAACGTAAACATTCACACGGGAACCTGCATGCGCTTTTTTTTCGAAGGGATAACACAAAGGGAAAACGCTACTTTCTGCAGCATCACTCTCGCGTTGCTATGGCTTCGCTCAGAGAGAAAGGAAAGCCACTTGTCCGCTCTCTCTGGAGATGCACCCCTCTATCAGAGTGGAATTAAACTCCCTGTTACAGTCACACTAGCCCTCTGAAGTGGTCTGCTAATGGGGACAGCTTAGCAGCAATTGCGTTTTCCTTTTTAAAATTGCAACTTTTAGACAGTGGGGGCATTCGTGTCCCACCTGTGTCTCTGTGCCCATTGGGGATTTTTCCAGGTGTTCCTGTGATGTTGGATGGTTTAGCTTGACGTCACGTCGTCATGGGAACCCGTTAAATATATTTGCCTGTTTTGTTGCTTTTTTAATTACCGACCAGGGGAGGGCTGCAAGAGCTGGGACTGGATCCTACATTCTCCAGGGATTTGGAATTGAACTTTTGTTCCGCTTGGGTCTTTTGGAGTCCTCCCCCATCCCAAAAAACAAAAGGAGGGGATGATTCAGATTTGAAGAGAACACTGTTTGCTTGGTATCTGGGTGATCAGACTTGGAGGTCAGAAGTTCATATGGGAAGCAACAAACAGAGTAAAACACAAGACTGCATTAACCTTGGCCAAAGTAGGGGAACTCCAAAGGGGAGCCCTTCAGCCAACGCTCGCTCCAAGAGTTGCCCGGGAAAGAACGGGCTCCTCATGCCAGCCAAGAAGGTCAGGGATTGTGTGGCACTAGGGGACAATGATTTCGCCCGAGGTGAGCACCGCTTCTCCCCGGGATATGCGGTTCTCCCGCAGCCCCAGTCCCCAGGGACCGCTGGTGTCCACGGAACCCAAACTCAAGCGGCGCCTTTCCGCACCCCGGACCAAAGAGACAAATGGGGCAAGAAAATGGACTTCCTGCTGTCAGTCATTGGATTTGCGGTGGATCTGGGCAACGTCTGGCGCTTCCCTTACGTCTGTTATCAAAACGGTGGCGGTAAGATGGTGGTTAGCAAAGTTTAGACAAAACTCTCTGCAAACACATTTCCTTGTTAATATATCTAAACAAATTACTATACGGATAAAGTATCTACCTTCAGTAATTAATGAATTCAATAGATTGCTGAGGTGCTTTTTAAACCATTTAAACTCATACCAGCATTGCTGTGGGTTTTGTATGTAATTTATTTTACTTATATCCGTTTTAATATAAACAAAAAATTTAAAAAACGATGTTGCTACTCACGTTGTTTAAAATATTCAGGCATTTTTAGGGGCGGTGTTGTTTTATAACATGCTTAATATTTGTGCCAATGCATCTTTCCTTTCACAGGATGTAATTGGCTACAAACTCGGAGTTTCCCAAAGCCCTAAAGATAATTTTAGCTAATGATAGTCTTGCTGTTTAACCAGGTCACCTCTTCCTGCTCCCCCCTTGTCAATTTCCTATTCCCAAGACTTATTCCTCGGCCAGGGATCTGTGTAGTTCGTTGTTTAAATATTTTTAAGTTAGTAGTGGTTCTGGACTTTGGCGCCTGACCTAATAAAAACAAAATAATGCGGGACTATTTGTGCACTGCACAGCAACACTTTAATATTACATATGCTGGGATTCGTAATATAACTGAATTCTGACAGTTTGTAGCTGGGTAGATGGAGGAACAACGATAATGAATGGACAGTTCGATCAGTTTGGCAGGTTGGACATAAAAGCACAGTTTTATGGATAGATTGATGGACGGATAAACTCGAGGGTAGCTGGGACTGTAGATGGATCGACAGTTAGGCAGCGCGGATAGATAAATGGAGAGATGGAAGTAAAAGCAATGCTGGACTAATTATGGACGCCAAGTGATTATTCCTGATCCCACTGAAACATATTAAGAATCGCCAATTGGGTGGCTGTTCGATTCATCACGGCTGAAAAATTGGATCAAGGATATGAAAACACGTTTAGAAAATATCAGGAGTATGAAATCTAGGAGATGGCGCAAACCGGGTGATTGGTGTTTGTTGAAATAGTTAACAGGAAAATTACATTCGCCGATGCTATTTGCATATCCCCTTTACCTGCGCAAGAATCGGCTAGAAATTCCCAAAGAGTTGTAAATGCGTACTCCTTGGCGGCAGACAAAACGGAACACACCATTTAACACTGGTAACTTACTGGCAATAAGGCGAATTCTTGGTCGACTTTAATAAATAGGAGAACCATATGGATTCCCCTGAAGAAGCAGTCCGTATCAAACGGTGTAGAGTTTCACTGGGCGTTTAACAACCCCCAGATTGAACGCTACCGATCTCCTTCTCTTCAGGTTTTCTTGGCGACGGTTCCTACTATCCCGTAAACCAGTGTCAGGATATAGACCTAAACAGGTCCCAAAGAGCAAGAGTTGAATAATGAAATTGCTTGGAACTTGTAATAAGTTTCATTGGTAGGATGGAAAAGAATAAACCTGCAAATAAAACGTGTAAATCACCTTAAAAGAGAACATTTTACCTTTTTACACCGGAATTTTGTGTTTTTGAGGGTTTTTTTGAGTAGCCTTTAATGAAATTAAACTTTCTTTTGGTAATGAAACGAATTCCCTCCCTTTACCATGACAAGTATCTTTATATGTGATTGAATGCTATGCATCTTTGAGCTTGTATTCCTCATGAATATATATCCGTCAGAGATACGCCAGAATTCCTGTTCATCTTTGACCGGGGTTTGCGGTTGTCTGCGCTCGCCGTCACTTCTGTGTGAAAAACCGACACAATTTCTGGCGTCTCCAGACGTACTGTCGGTAACATCCTGCTTCTCCCTGCTGTGGCAGTCATTGCTAATGCAATCAGCACAGAATCAGTGATTTGAAGTGGTCTTTCTCCACATTCCTGTAAAAACCATTCAAACTTTTAAGCTTCGTTGCATGAAACATAACCGAATTTGTTTTTAACCATTACGATTCCTGCTGAATAACATCTCTTAGCCTTATAAAAATATTTTATGTGTGAAATATTCCATGATAAAAAGAAGTGCACAATAGATTTTTAAAAGTTAGCTTTTGAGTTTTCACTTTCTACTTAATCCTATGAGTTTGTTCCAATCTTTTCTTTCACTCTCTGTGACATGATTGACAAAGTAATTATATTCCGTGCATTTTGCTTCTGGGCTATGATTGTCTGTGAGAATTCTTCAATCTGATTCACTGCAGTCTATTTGATGGCTTCATTTTGATGATTTTGAAACAGATTACCTGTTTTGATGGCACCAGGCTGAATGTCACATGCAAATGCAAATAGAAATTGACACTCCAGAATCCATTCAGTCTTTGTTGGAAACTTATCCTGAACTTAGCAGTGAGCATTACCTTTGCACTACAGACTGCCAACTTTGGGCTCATGTACTTTTCAGTCAAACTTCCCTATAAGTCTGGAAATCCCAGAAAGGAATGGTTTGCCTTATGCATCAATTAAAAAGGCATGTTTCAGAATCAGGATACTTTTATTTATAATCTTGTTTAAAATTTTAAGCCTCTGCTTTGTAACTTCACAAATCTAAATAGCAGAGACTGTTGTCCTTTGGAACTCATCCCAAAGGTAAACTAGCCTTTAGTAACTGATTAGAGTCTTTGAAGAGGAAATAATCCCAAAACATGGCACCAACAAATTAAGATATGTTTGTTCCCCAGTCAAACATTGACCAGACTAAACTAAATGAAATCGTGGTATGTTTGTACTTGAGAAAAAACACAATAAACTCAAGTATCATAAACATAATTCTTTCAAAATAGCTCTTTTACACTTCATGTTCAGTGATGCTGACAAAACCTTTCTCAATTCTAGCAAAACTTTTGTAAAAGTTCTCCATATAAGATAATCATTGCACACTGGGTAGTTGCTATTTATATTTAGTCACAATTCTTTCGGCTACTTGATAGGTATCTCCACAGAGATTGTCACTGTGCATTGGGTTAGTTGTCTTTGAGAATTGTGATGCTTGTCTTTGTACATTGGGACAGTGGTGTACCCCATTGCACATTAGCTAGTTACCATTGTACTGTGGACTAGTTACTACTTGGTGGTGTCTTACCTACCACCAATTGGAGTAGATGGAATTGTACACTAGCATGTTATCATTCTTAATATTGGAATAGCTATTTGCACATTGAATATTAGAAGTTGGATAGTTACCATTGTATGTCGGCAGTTCCTATTTAGCCAGAGTACATATGAGAATATGTTATCCTGAGTTTATAGATCAATGTCCTGTAACTTAATTATTTCTCATACCTGTTTTCAGAGCTGGTCTCTGTGGTTAATTTCAGGTGCTTTTCTCATCCCCTACACATTAATGGCAATGTTTGGGGGAATTCCTCTGTTCTACATGGAGCTGGCCTTGGGACAATACCAGAGGACTGGCGTGATTCCAGTTTGGAAGAGGATATGTCCAATATTTAAAGGTGAATGCATCAAAAGGTAGCAACATTATAGCATATGTCAGTAAACAAATCGTAATGTCCTGTAAACAAATGAATCACATGGAAAAGGGAACTGAAATAATAAACTGAACAATTAGTCAATTGGAGCATTGTAGTAATATTTACTGCAGCTGTAACCCAAACAATTCAAACTCTGATTTTAAGAACAGTAACTTTTTGACAAGAATTAAAAATTAATAAGACTCCTTTAATTGTGAAACAAAATCTAATTTCCAGTTATGCTCAGACCTTCCAATGTGCACAGGAGCATTGTTATTGAGTAAAATAAATCATGTTTCTACTCAATTACTCTCTTCCTAAACACTAACTTGAATTCAGATGTGTATCCTACTTTAGCTCAAAATGATTTATCTCTCAGCATGCCTCAAGTCATTTTGTGGGTAATTGCGATGTACAAATTCAAAATAAGTCACACAGATCAGGAGGTCCCATTGCTGATCTTGCAAGGTATTGACTTGCCTATAATGACCATCAAGTCATTGGTTGCATTAAATTGTCTGCAGCATCCCTGGGCTGAAGAATGTGGTGAGGAGAGGGAGGGTGCAACATCTAGAAATAATGGGCTTGTCTGCAGAGCTGCTAATCATACGATTTCTAAACAACATTATTAAAGGTTAAGTCCTAAATACAAGAACAGAAAGGAATGATTTCTGACTGCCCTGCTCTTTCATTAGGTAAGTTTTCTTTATGATATTACATTGCAGTCAAACCAACTAGTTCTAACCAAATTCAAGAGATTGAGGTGTAAGTGACTGTCCTTGGCATTAGGGCAGCATTTGACTGAGTGTGACATTAAGGAGCTCTAGAAAAACTGAGGTGAATGGGAACCATTTGCTGAAATAGGATTGCATTTAACCATAGTGCCTCTCACAGCTCAGTTGCCTATCAATATTCTTTACTTGGTTCGTATATGAAGAATGGCCACTCCAGTAAGGTGTCCAGTAATAGTAGGAACTGCAGATGCTGGAGAATCTGAGATAACAAGGTGTAGAGCTGGATGAACACAGCAGGCCAAGCAGCATCAGAGGAGCAGGAAGGCTGACGTTTCGGGCCTAGACCCTTCTTCAGAAATTTACATTGTAAATTCTTTATTGAAACTGAAATACCAAGTGTGAGCTGATCTCCTAATAAAATAATATGATCTTCTTTTGCTATTGTATAGAAAGGAGAGGAATAACACTGAATTTAAGTGTATACACACACCTACACACACACCCGTGAGGAAGGGTCACTTGACCCGAAACATTAACTCTGGTTTCTCTCCACAGATGTTGCCAGACCTGCTGAGCTTTTCCAGCAATTTCTGTTTTTGTTTCTGAATTTAAGTGTGTCAGGTATCCGATAAACAATTAGACTTTGTATAATGGAAAACAGAGCAATAAGGAGGCTGCAAGCCACGAATAGAAGCAAAGCAGTTATGAATGGTCCCTTAGGCCACATTAATAGTGCCATGTTTCTATACAATTGCTAAATTGAGCTTCTCTATATTACCAGCATTTATTTTGTTTTAGGGATTGGATACGCAATCTGTATCATATCATTGTATGTTGCTTTTTACTACAATACCATCATATCCTGGGCTCTCTACTACTTCTACTGTTCATTTACGGCCACTTTGCCCTGGACCAACTGTGACAATCCTTGGAATACACCCAACTGCACCAACTACTTTGGCAAGAATAATGTCACTTGGAATAACTTCTCCAGATCTCCAGCTGAAGAGTTTTTTATGTAAGTGCCTGTAAGTGGCGAGTGCTTAACCAGTGGCACTGGTTTCAAAGAATTAAGCAAGATGTTTGGGTGGGGAATGGTTTGGTTGTGTGGATAAGAATGGGAAAATTGTTGCCTTTGTTGAGGTTTGATGTAAATGGAGTGAAACACGATCAATTATTTGCACTCTGTGGCAGCATTCACACAAGTGGTCATTCCATGTGTATAAATCATCATAAGTGTTGTTATTTATGATATGAATCCTTTGGGTTGAACAGATAGATGTCTGCTCTTATTCAACAGATCTATGTGATCATTTCCAATTAGAAATGTGATCCTGGCTGATTTTACTAGTCCCGATCCAAAGGATGATTAGGTCAGTTGTTAGGCGCCAAGTGCTGTTTTGGCTGTGATCAATTAACTGACCACTTTAATTAGAGGATCTAACCCCTAAGAACAGCTACCATGTTCTGTAGGGATATAAACCATTGAGTGAAACCTCTGAGGTGATGCTAACAAAGTAAATTAGTGTTGCAAGTTCATACATAAGTTACTCACTGCCTGGAAGGCCAATATTTTGACATTTGCAAAATGTTCAGCTTACTTGGACTATTTGCGATGTGGCAGCAGCTTCACTTCCTACTAAAAAAGGATTTATATTTGTGTACACTGCAGAATCGACAACATAGCAGGCTAACATGCCACCATGATAACGTAGTTGGTGGTTTGATATCCAAAGTATTGTGTTCACTGTTATCTTGTAGCCAATCATGGGAGCCAGTGTTAGTGAGATATGGTGCACAAATAGTGACCAAATATTTTAGGTAACCAGTTTTTTTTTGTCTCATCATCTAGAAAGTGCCAATCCTCAGTATTGCATTGAAGTCTGAGCCCTGATATAGGTGGTCAACTTCAGCAGTGGAAATTGTTGCCACAACTCCCGGAGTCAGAAAAGGAGTGCTGTCAAACTGTCAATGACAAATTAATTATTTTTGAGATCTGATTTACTATTGTTCTGTAAAAATTAAGCAATATGCCTTCTTTACATTTTCCTCTTGCTTTTAGACGAAATGTTCTGGAGATTCATAAATCCAAAGGGCTGCATTATGTGGGTGTGATCCGCTGGCAACTTCTCTTATGTCTCTTTGTCATATTTACCATCGTTTACTTTAGCCTCTGGAAGGGAGTCAAAACATCTGGCAAGGTTTGTTCACTGACATAGCCACTGTTATAATATTTTACACAAATGTGGTGAAATGATATTACATCAGGCTCTTTAACAGTATTCAGAACAGGCATGTAAAGTGCTACTGGGATGGGTGCATGAGAGAAAGAGGTCAAAGAGAGGCATGTATTCAATGCAGTGCATTATCAAGAGGGTTGTGTTAAAGAGGAACATATTGCAAAAATGGCTGTGTTCCAAAAAAGGGGTCTATCACAGAGAAAAATATGCTTTAGAGAGGAGCATGATACAAAATCCACAGGCTTGGATTTTCCATTTGGGATCAAATGTCGATGTTGGAATCAAATGCAGGTTCTGACCCCAAAATGGGTTGGGAATAGTTAGCCAACTTGAATTTTGGTCATCTGTGCAGAGGGCACACTTGACATCTGATTGAAGTTAGTGGAGGGGGGCTCTTAATGATAGATGGCAAATAGCAGGTCCTCCAACATTCCATTAAAGGTAGCCCCACCCACTGAGATAGAAGCTGCCAATGCCTACAGAGAGAGAGAAAGAGAGAGAGAGGCAGAGAGAGATGGTGTCTCAAAATGGATGTGCGCTCTGAAGACCAGCAGTCATTTCATTTGTTAGTCAGTGGCCACACCATGGGTGGACAGACACGATGGGTATCAACCAGGTGGAGAACAGGAAGTACTAGGTATCACTTCATCTCATTGGCTGTGTTTTAGCCACAATTTGGAGCCCACTTCATGCCTGGAAAATAGGACCCCTAATTTATGGTGGGGTAACAGTTCTGCCCCAACTCAGCCTTCTTGGAAATGGCTGGAGATGTGGATGGTGCTGGTAAACTGGCACATTGGCAAGTGATTTAAAATTCCAAGCACACCAGTCTTTATAAATCCCATCCATTGTAAGATGCATGCATTAAGGAAAAGTTCAAGTTAATTCAATCAAATATCTTGGATCTGTTACAGGTGGTCTGGGTAACTGCCACGCTGCCATATCTGGTGCTTTTCATCCTTTTGATAAGAGGAGCCACTTTACCTGGGGCATGGCGAGGTGTGGTCTTTTACCTTAAACCAAACTTTAAGAAGTTATTGGACACAGATGTGAGTATACATAATGAAGGAGTCAGAAAAGCTATGAATTATTATGAAATAATTATATTGAATGTGCCTTATTACCAGACTGTAGTTTTAACACATCACTCTACTCCCTTTGTACATAAACAATTTCTCTTAATATGGGATACCTTCCAGGTGCAGTGTCAAAGGTTCAACTATAAAAGCAAAGCACAGCAGAAATAACATCACCATTTTATGTTTCCATGAATGGATCATAAATGGGGGTGAAGACATTGCCATTCATGATCAGTAAAGAGCAAGAATATAGTATGATAATGATATGATAAAAATGTTAATTAATTCTGCATTTCCCAAAGAGAGTTCCATCCATTAATTTCAATCGCCTATATGTTCTTGAGTGAATGGACAAATTAAGAGTGGCAGGGCTGCTGAATACACATAATTCTAGTTAACATTCTTATCATTCATAAAGAAAGATTTCCACTAGTGCTGCCAAATTGTCTTTCAGGGCCATACCTTCACTCCACTATCTCAAAATTCATTCCATGAGTTTATCCCTCCATGTGTGAAGAAAGTCTGTGATTAACTTTAAAATTACCTCTTGTTTGTATGAACCTGTACTCGCTTACCTATCGTAATAACTTAGCTACTCTGCTAACTGTTATATGTCTCCATAAGATCACTACCATAATATATCTCATTCCCAGATTTAAAACCTCAAAAAGCCCAATATTTTCTCATAACTCACTGTCAGCCTCACATTTTTTGCTCCTGTGGATAAATGTCATTCTTCTATCTCTGTCACAACATTGAACACAGTATTTGAGATAACAAAGTGTGGAGCTGAAGGAAAACAGCAGGCCAGGCAGCATCAGAAGAGCAGAAAAGTTGACATTTTGGAACAGGACGCTTCTGACCCACATTTCTGAAGAAGTATCCCAACCCAAAATGTCAACTTTTCTGCTCCTCTTCTGCTGCCTGGTCTGCTGTGTTCCTCCAGCTCCACACTTTGTTATCTCTGACTGCAGCATCTGCAATTCTTGCTATCACTGTGCAATTTGACTTCTTTTTGCATTTATTCTACCGTTTTAGCAATGAAGTTCAAAATTCTGCTAACTTTCTAGCTTTCTGTTATTTATTTGCAGCACTCATTAAGTATAAAGTCTACTAAGGTCTTCAGGTGTCTTTCAATGTCATCCTTAGCTATTCTAAACTCATAGAATATGCACATCGCTCTTCTTGTCCTTACATGTGTATGCTTAATATCTGTATGCATGATGTTTAATTTGCCATTGCTTTGCTCACATATGTATTCTTTCCAGGTTATTCTGTAGCTTCTGAGCTGCCTCCTCTGGTCTGATGTATTAGGCAAGAATTACAGTTGGAAATGGAGCAATGAATCTTGATTTCAATGCACTGAGATTACAAGAGAAGCAGACTGTGCTCATAAAGAATAATAATTAAGCCAAAATGTAATAGCTGTAGCAATATTAATAAAACAAGGAAAGAAATAAACAAGAAAAATTGCAATGGAGTTGAGAGAATTAGCTTTCCTTGTATTTCATTGCAACTCCTCTCTATGCCTTATCTTCCATTAAGTGATCTCTCTTCATAAAAATGATGGTTTACATATGGGATCCATACAGACAGGAATCACATCAGAATAGATCATCTCATTGCAGCGCATCCCATTGCTCTCTCTTAATGCCAACACTAAAAAAAAATCCATATCTTCCAGTTCTACTATTTGAATGGATAAATAAAGAACCTTTCTCAATTGAAACAAATAATGCATTTTCCAAAATTACTTGGGGATCAGCAAGATGCTGATTGATCACTTCATTTTTTTGGGGGAATCTTTATAGCCAGTAGGCCCTACCCTCCTCCGTTTATCAAGGGTGGAGATTAGCATTAATACATAGTGACTCCTGAGTTCTCTCTTAGCCACCGAGCCTTAGAGTGGAACTTGAACTTGCAGCCTTCCAACTCAGAGACAAGAGACACTCAGCCACTGGAAGGCAGTGGTTCGTTAAACATACGACAAATCCTAACTAGCTTACAGTATATTTCTGATCATTTCCAACATTGCTTACAACAGAGACCAGATCTGGTATCATCACAACTTAAAACTTAAAACTGAAAATTTATTTTGGTGAATACTTCTAGCATGAAGTAAATGTATGACTGACCAGCAAAATCATCAGGATATCATTGCATATCGAAAAGTGAACTTTTTTTTAATGTTGGTATTAATTTCCTGCCAATTTTATTATTAAGTGAAGTCTAATTGCACACGCTGGCCCTATCGGATGCTGCAATAGCACACTTGCTCTCACATTCATCATGTGCCTCATCCTCGCAGACAGCTGGACCCTCATTCATTAACCACAGCCTTAGCTACAGACAGGTACTCATCTCCGGGTGGATGGGAGCTCTAAAAGGTAAATGAGTTTATTATTCCGTTGGAACAAGAGAGAAACCCTTACAAATGCAAATCATAGACTGAAACACACATCTGGTTTATGCACAGCCTTTGTTGATGTGGTTCTTGCAAAATGATGACCGTTTTAATAATAGATTTGCTTTCTGTAATTAAAGACTGCCAGAGGAGAAATTCTCAATCCCATTTCCCACTTGTTCCATCCTCTGACACTCTAAAAATTAGACAGGCATATAAAACAAAGCCGTAGTGTCTGCCTACCTATTCTTTTTGTAAACATAGTGATGTCTAGCATGACCACTCTTGGCCCTTCATCTAGGTTTATCGATAACAACTTTTTATTTTATGAATTTAACCTCATCTCAGGATCTTCAATCAGGCCGACGCAAAGAATTATCCTCATGTAGTATATTATTTCACCTCCACAGTGTGGCTGACAGTTTGCTGACTAGTCACAACATAGACGCTAGTGAATTGCAAAAAAACCTAATACTTGCTCTCTGAACTGAATCTACCTTTCAGTATTACATTGCGTTGAAGCAACATCATGCCTTATGTTTGAATCTCATTTCCCCTTTAGTTCATGAAACTTCATTTGGCAGAATTTCTGCTCCTGGTCATCAACAAATATTCGTAAAGTATGAAACAAAAACAGAAATAGCTGGAGAAATTTAGCAGGTCTGGCAGCATCTGTGGAGAGAAAACAGAGTTAATGTTTCAAATCCAGTGATCCTTCTTCAGTTGTAAAGTGTGTATTGGCTTCCACAGTGGAGTAACCTGCCAACACTTAATTATCTTGGGCTATATCTAAGTAATGGTCAACCAGCAGCACTCTTGTAAGACTGTTGATGCTTATGAATCATATCATTTTCTGGAAGTTGAGGAGAAAATAGAAGGTGGAAAGAGACAGCCAGTCAGCTGTGGAGTGCACTGGGAACACTGGAAACAGATTTTACTAAAACCAGTAACTAGAGGAAATGTTCTCCTAATGTTCCTGGAGAATGAATCACAAAATTGCAGAAGAAGGTCGTACATAGAACAGTACAGCACAGGAACAGGCCCTTCGGCCCACTATGTCTGTGCTAACCATAGTGCCATTCCAAACTAATCCCGTCCACCTGCACAAACCAACTTCTCCTTATAGCTAATACACTTCAATCCAGGCAACATCTTGGTAAACCTATTTTGCACCCTTTCCAAAGCCTCCTTTCAGTAGTGTGGCAAACTGAACTGCACACAATACTCCAAATGTGGCCAAACTACAGTTTTATCCAGCTGCACATGACTTTGGCCTGTTTTGTGTCTGCTCTGGCTGTCTGAAATTTGAATGCTGCATCCCAAAAAGAATCTTCGAATCTAACGGTTTAGTAGACAAAATGTAATATAAAACATGATTTAATTTCTTAATTCTATTGCAAAATAAGTGCTTCAGTGTTCTTTCCTACCCATCAACCAACAACGTACTCTGTATTAATTCAGCAATATTCAATTCCTAAATGTAGGTAAATTGAACCTGAATTTCAGGTTAATTATAGACTTAAAGTGACTTGCAAAACTACAGTTCTCTCAATGTCCACTTCCTCTGCTTTTGCCCATTCATAAAAGTAAGCTTTTAGCTGTATTATGTGCTCAACAACTCTGTTAAAATGAAAATGTAAAGAACTATCGCAGCAAATAGCATGCATTTTAGCAAGAATCTCATCGTACTATTGGTTTTAAATTAATAGCTAAGCAATTGCAGGTCAAATATTCAGGTCCACTTATTTTTCAAAAATTAAATATCTATTTAAAATGTGATCAACACTGTAAACAGATTTAACTAGCAAACAATGGTGGGGGGTGAGGTGGGGAGCGTGGAGTGGTGCTCGAGTTTGGAAAGATGCATTAGCACAGAGCTGTGTGATTACACTGTGAGGAGATTAGTGATTGCATAAAATTGCTACGAAAGAAAGGATTCCAAAAGGATGCATCCAAGCCATTGGCCAACATGTTACATTTTCAAGAGAACATAAAAACTGCACTTTTCTTTTTGTCATAATGAAACCACATATAAACTACACAACTATGCTTCCCTAATTCATGGCAATACACTTGGTTGCAAAACTATAATACAAGATTTAACAAATACGTAACTAAAGCACAGTTTAGAAAACACCCATGATTTACAATGAACTGACTATGGAACTTCAAAGGATTTAGCTCATACTTTATTAATTTTAAAATATCAATTAGATTTGTGTATTTTTAATTTCTCCGCTAAGAGTGGCAAGCATCTTAGTTGATCTGTTTGTGGATCTCTTTCCCCACATGATAGGCCAAAGGTAAAGGTGCCATAGTCCCACTCTCCCATTAAAGAGAAACAACTGGTGGTGGTTTAACCTGAGGGTCACCCCAGGCAAGAGCAACATTGAGAAGGAGAGTCTTTGAGGGTAACCTCAGCTGGTGTGGGAATTGAACCCACACTGTTGGCATCTATTCCACATCACAAACCAGCTGCGCTAAGCAACCACAACATTGACCAATACAGTACATGCACCACCTATTTCAGACAAGGCCAGATGTTAAAGCTCACATCAATCTCTCCTTCCAGATTGGAGGGAAGGTGCCTCCAGACTCTATATGGGGAGGGAGTGGTATGGTAGTAACATTCTTGGACCAAGTAATCCAGAACCCAAAGCTAATGTTCTGAGACATGGCTTCACATTCCCCTGCTTCCTATAGAAAATTTGAGTTCAATTAAAAAACTAGCCTAGTGGTGATAATGTAACTACAGTCAACTGTTGCAAAAATGTAATGTCTTTTGGAAAGGGATTCTGCAACCGTTGTCAGACCAATATATTCCACAGCAATGCAGTTGACTTTTAACTGTCCTCTAGCCTAGACAGTGATGCTGACATACAATGTATCTTTACCAAAAGTAGCACCCAGGGCTCATAATTCATCTGATGGGCAGGAGTGAGAATCAAAGGCCCGAGGAAAAGGAGTTAGGCACAATGATCTAACGCTTTCTACCCTTAAGCTCTTTCCGTTATTTAAAATGGGACCATCCTCAGAGCTACGTGATGCTCCAGAGAGCAGTTTAGTTTAAATATAGGTAGGACAAGCAAGCTGAAGTAACAAAATGTCCACAACAATAACTTGCAGTGCACTAGATGAAAACGAAGTGCTCAAAAGCTACCTGGCATTCTGCAAGTGGAAGTTTCCAAAATAACTTACATTATTCATCCACCAGGTAAGCTACTCAGAAAAACTGATAAGATTTTAGGATGCGAATGCCATATTTTATATAAAAAAGATATGATGCATATCATTGATCTGCACAGGCTATTTCTGACCTTTTGCTTTTTTCTTCAGGTGTGGGTGGATGCAGCTACACAGATTTTCTTCTCTATGGGTCCTGGATTTGGAGTGATCATGGCTTTAGCGAGTTACAACCAATTCAACAATAATTGTTACCGGTAGGGCTAAATAATAGTGTCTAATGTTTGTAAAGTCGTACCATATAATCCCCTGCTTGCTTAGTGAATGTGTGCATGGTCCAGTGGCAAACAGAACAGGAAAGTTTCAGATTCATTTGTACTGAGTCGGTTGATCTCACAACAGGCAAATGGAGAATGTATAGCTTTAACTGTGTTACTTTCACGGCCTAAAATATGCTTGGCATTCAAAGGGCTTTTCCAGGGCTGGTGCACATCTCAATCAGAAGGCCTGGGTCAATGTAGTTGGAGCCAAAGATTGAGGCAGTTCATGGTTCCACCCACTTTGAATCCAACGATATAGAAAGAAGATGGATTGACAAATGTGGGAAGTCTGTTGCTTCTGCTGCCCAGATTGAACCAACGCAGCATTTCAGACAAGCAGAAGTGCGGTCTAACAATTCAGAAAGATGTGGAGGTGCTGGTGTTGGACTGGGGGTGGACAAAGTCAGAAGTCACACAACACCAGTTTATAGTTCGACTGGTTTATTTGAAATCACAAGCTTTCAGAAATTCAGAAAGTTTGGAAAGCTGTCAGGTGCTATAAACTAGTGCTTCCCAAAGTACTTTCCATTGAGAACCTATTTTAAGACTTGAAAAATAGTGACCAAAGACCAAAACAAAACCGAAATAAAGCAACAAATAGTATCATTCAGCAGAAAATTATTACAGTTTGCACATTACGGATTAACATGCCATAGTACATCATATCACTATGAAAATCTGTGCCTTTAAAGTACTCTGTAAAAATGTTAACATTTTATGCGTCCATATCAGCCTCAGGCAAACTCTTCATATTTTCCAGTAACTAGAGATTTAGTGAAGGGCCTCTTCTCCCCACCTACAAACTACAAACAAAATTCTGCACCTCTTCCCCCCTGCCTACACACAGTGCATAACCCCTCTCTCAACTCCAACCACAATCTAATCAGACTATCTCCTCTTTCTCACACAGTGAAATCAGCCCCTTTCCCCTTCCCCAACACACATCATAGTCAGCTCTGTCCACTCCCCAGGACATACTGTAATCAGTCCCTTTTCCATCATCATCATTACCTGTTCCCTTCACCACTGCTGTCCTACTCTTGGTCTAGTTGCCAGTACCTATGAAGTTGAATCACCAGCCATGGGGAAGGAGCCTGCACAACAGGAGCAGAAACACAGTGAAGCTGGAAGCGGCATTAGCACTGCTACCTCACAGCGCCAGGGACCCGGGTTCAATTCCACCCTCAAGTGACTGTCTGTGTGGAGTTTGCACCCAGAGGAAGCCCACACAGACACGTGCAAACTCCACACAGACAGTCACCCGAGGGTGAAATTGAACCCGGGTCCCTGACACTGCAAGGCAGTTGCGCTAACCACTGAGCCATCTTGGAGAATGGACACCTTGCAATTCCATTGGGGTTCATAACCCACAGTTTTAAAACTGCCTGCTATAAGCAAGTTAACCTTCATAGAAAAGAGACAATTTTTAAAGCTGCATTGGTAATATTTAGGCACCTGCCATTTTCTTTAGAATTTCCTGTTCCAGGGAAGGCATCAACGTGGTGAAGCTAAAACATTGGACTAATTGCTTGCCAAACAGTGGGTGTGATAGGCAGGACTAAGTAATCCCACAAGCTCTGCCATCCTCCTACACCCAGTTCTCAATGATAGTGAACAATTAAACAACTAACAGCAGGAAGTTCCACAAATATTCACATCCTCAATAACGGGGGACCAGAACATCAGTACAAAAGTCAAGACTGAACCATTTGCATCCATCTTTAGCCAGACCCCAGCCAATCATATTCATTCCATGTGATATCAAAAAATGGTTGAAGGCGCTGGATACAGAGAAAGCTGAGTTGAAGAAGGTGTTCTTGTATTACCTGCTCACTCATGCACAATTTCGTTTTCAACGGGGCTACTCAGCTTCTGGCCTTATTACAGCCTTAGTCCAGGCAAAAGAGCTGAATTCCAGAGGTGAGGCAAGAAGGACTGCCCTTGCCATCAAGGCCACCAAAGCACTGTAGCAAAACGGAGTCAATGAGAGTCAGGGGAAAACACTCCGCTGGTTAGAGTTATACCTAATACAAAAGAAGGTTGTGGTTGTTGGTGGCCAAATATTTCAGCCCCATGACCTGTCTGCTGGAGTTCCTCAGGGTAGCATCCAAGGCCCAAGCATTTCAGCTGCTTCATCAGTGACTCTCCTTCCATGATAAAGTCAGAATTGGAGATGTTTGCTGATGACTGCACAATGTTCAACACCATTCACGACTGCCTGAATGAAGAAGTAATCCGATTCAATTTGCAGGAAGACCTGGACAACATTCAGGTTAGGGCTGATAAGTGGCAAGTAACCTTCATGCCACACATGTATCAGGCAATGACTGACTATCTCCTGCAAGGGAGAACTAAATCATCTCCTCTTGACATTCAATGGAATTTCTACCACTGAATGCCCCTGATGTTCAACAATGATGGGGTTATCATTGGTCAGAAACTAAACTGGATCAGCTGTATAAATGCTGTGACTACAACAACAAGTTAAAGGCTAGGAATACTGCAGTAACCAATTCATCTCCTGTCTTCCTAATGCCTGTCCACTATCTACAAGGCACAAGTCAGGAATGTAATGGAATACTCCCCACATGCCCACATGGCTGCAACTCTAACAACGTTCAAGAAACTCAACACTCAGCAGAACAAAGTATCCCACTTGATTCACACCACATTTACCAAATTCAATATTCACTCACATCACCACTGCATAGTGTCTACTATCGACAAGATGCATTGCAGCAAATCAGCCAGGTTCCTTCAATGGCACCTTCTAAATCCATAAGCTCTACTATAGAGAAGAAGAAAGGCTACAGTTGGATGGGAACTACCCACAAATTTCTCCACAAGTTGTATAATTCTGAATTGTATAGCTGTTCCTTCACTGTTCAAATCCTGGAAATCTTATCCCAACATAATTATGGGTATATCCACACCCTCGTGGACTGCAGCAGTTCAAGAAAGCAGCTCATCATCACCTCCTCCAGGGCAGTTAGCTGTAGGCAACAAATGCTGGCCTAGCAGCACCATTCGCAACCCATGTACAGATAAAAGAAAGTTATATGAATAATCAGGGTAAGAGAATTCCTGCTTCCTCACTGTTGTGACAGTGGTGTGGAGACATGGGCTTTCAGTTTTTGATCGGAGTGTTCGTTAATAACATATCGAATAATACACAAGTGAAAATTGCATGCATGCATTGATGATTGGTAATCCCTTCCTTCAGGAAGGGATATCAGGAAATTGCAGGTGCACATTTAAGCAATGCTACTTTGGTTTCTTGACATTTAAAATCAGAGGATGAAGGCTCTTAGATCATAAAATGAACTTCTTATTGTTGACTTTTATTGTCTTTACAGAGATGCAATTGTCACCAGTTTAGTGAACTGCCTGACTAGTCTCTTGTCAGGCTTTGTAATTTTCACAGTACTGGGATACATGGCTGAGATGCGCAATGTTGACGTGGAGGAAGTGGCAAAAGACAAAGGTGCGTGAATTTGAGTGATTTTTCAACAAAGACATTCTCTGTTAATTATAGCCCAGCACAAGAAAGAGTGTGGAACAAAGCCATCAGTGGGTTGCAACATTCCATTAGCATGTTGAGACAGACACCATCAGGAGTGTGAGATAACACAGTATGGAGCTGGAGGAACACAACAGGCCAGGCAGCATCAGAGGAGCAGGAAAGTTGACGTTTCGGGTCAGGACCCTTCTTCAGAAAAACTGTCAGGAGTTTGTTGGAAGTACTCTCCACTTGCCTGGATGAGTACAGTTCCAGCAATATTTGAGAAGCTCAACACCATCTAAGACAAAACAGCCCCTCTAATCGGTACCCCACACTCCAGCTTCAACATTTAATTCTTTTACTGCCAATGGACAGTGGCAGTAGTGTATAATAACTGCAAATGCACTGCAGCACATTCCAAACCTGCAACCTCTACCACCTAGAGGGATAAGGAGGAGGATGCATGGGATTGTAACCATCTGCAGGTTCCCCACTAAATCACACATCATTTTGACCTGGAACTATATCACCATTCCATCAGAGATAGTAGGAACTGCAGATGCTGGAGAATCCGAGACAACAAGGTGCAGGGCTGGATGAACACAGCAGGCCAAGCAGCATC
>NC_063355.1:35066828-35093846 GCF_021869965.1 Rhincodon typus
GATGCTGCTTGGCCTGCTGTGTTCATCCAGCCCTGCACCTTGTTGTCACCATTCCATCATATCCTTAGCTCATTGTTTGGGCATCAGGAGTGAGTACGGTCAGTGACAGGTTGTGAGCTACAAAGCCTAATATTTAACAAAACAACTGGGTCCGAGTACGAGAGAACTTTTTAACTAGACCACACCAGCACTCAACAACTCAACAGTTGTTTTGTTAAAGATTAGGCTCTCCAGCCCACAACCCGTCACTGACTGTCTTCACTCCCGATGCCCAAACAATGCAAGCTCACTGCTAACTCATTTCCTTTAAGTATGATGGGTCCAGTGTGTACAACTCTCGTGCCTCCCTCAGACCCTGAACTAACTTAAACGTGTCACACAAATCATGTCTTTAAGACACTTTTTCCCCAAGATTGGGGTGCACTCAGCCTTGAAATTACAGAACTCCCTTTACCCACATTTAATGTGAAAATTGTGCCCTTAATGTTTATCCAACATCAACACGACTGTCCTGATGACTGTTTATAGATTTGAATATCTTCTGCCTTCTTCCCAGTTAAATTGCCTGGTCCCCCGTTTAACTGTTAACAACCAAAATTGTTGTCAGGCTGAATTCAGATCAAACCACGTTACATCCCTTATTCGCCCATTTTATCCTAACTTAAAGGGACAGTCCCAAATCATTACAAACTCATAATTATGCATTTTTATCTCTTTTTAAAGATAGTCTCTTCTTTTTCTGTGTGCAGGTTCGGGCCTCCTGTTTATAACTTATCCTGAGGCCATTGCTAACATGGATGGCTCCCCCTTCTGGGCAATCCTCTTTTTTCTCATGGTGATAACTCTAGGCCTGGATAGTACAGTAAGTATAAATTGTTAGGAGAATCGATTTTAAAAGAATCACCTACAGCTTGAGGGTTTCCATTGGAAGAAATTAGATTCCAATTGAATACATAGTATTTCAGATGGAGTATGTTATGGAATCTGTGCTTATTACATCAAAGATTAACCATAAAAAATATCTTCATTAACAAATGTAGTCTTGTCACTTATTGTGGCATTTGACTCTAACAGATCAAGTAAAGTGCTTGCTTTCGAGATTACCTTGCTGGAAAATGTATAAAACGAGCACAGCATCCATTTTTAATGTAAGTTTATAGGGATAACATCTTCAACGGCACCAGAAAGTTTCTAACAGCTGCTAGTACCTAATACCAACAGCATTGACTGTGGCATTTTCCCAGTCCCTTGTCCAGTACATGTGTAGAAGTCAGATTTGGGCACAATCAGGCTCAGCCATTGTGTGGTCTATCATCAAATAGTCTGTTGACTCACCAGGCATGGAAGAACAACCACCTGGGAGAGGGCCTGGAGTGTAGCCAATGTACAGGAAACAGCAAGCAATCAATGTCCAGTCAACTGGAGGTTAAGGGAGAAGAGGATCTAGCCAGTCCGTACAAGCAATTCTTGTGGCTTTTATAAAATCTTCATGTCAGGCAACACTGACAGGACAGTCATTATTGTCCTATAATTATTATCCTGACGATATTAAGAATAATTATGTACTGATGGACTGGAGCCCTATGTAGGCCAGGCTAAGTAAAGATAGCATGTCTTTTCCTTGAAAAGGGTTTGGGAATGGTTGGCATTTTACAAGAACATAGAACATTACAGCGCAGTACAGGCCCTTTGGCCCTCGATGTTGCGCCGACCTGTGAAACCAATCTGAAGCCCATCTAACCTAAACTATTCCATTATCATCCATATGTTTATCCAATGACCATTTAAATGCCCTTAAAGTGGGCGAGTCCTCTATTTTTGCAGGCAGGGCATTCCACGCCCTTACTACTCTCTGAGTAATAATCCAGCAAAAGTCATGGTCATTTTTCTGATGTCAGTCAAGTTCATCATTTCTATGTTGCCAGTCTTATAACAATAAAGCAACCTTATCTGACCCATGAATATTCAGTTGTTATTTGTGAGATGGCAATTAAAAATAGTATTATTTAGCGCATACAAGATATACCAGTGTTCGTTTTGAATAGAAGACTGTTTTGTGTCCATTTTTTGAAGATCATGTATTGGCCTCTGCAAGCCATGCCCAAGTGATTCCTGGCCACAGGAGACTATTCAGTAGATGTTCTCTCGATGAAGATCTCTACCTGAAGTAGAGACTCACTCAGTAAGGAAGAAGCTGTAAAAAAAGAACAGATAATCTATCAAGCTTGTCCAATTCCTGGTGTGAAGTAATTTCTGCAAATCATCACATTTCCTGACCAATGACACACACCGCCTCCCCAAACCCTGCCCTCATCACTTCCTTTGTGGTTGGACAATCTCATTTGAGAGACAACAGAAAAATAATATAATTCCTAGGTCAATTCAGGGAACAAAAGCTTGGAAACCTTCCAAACCCCTAAGGCAACCAAGCAAATTCCAGAACAGAACAGTTATTGCACAATAGCTCCTGTATGTTAATAACTCTCTAAAATTCAATCAACTCCTTTTTTGAATGCCTACCAACATCTCATTACAGAGATCAACAATTCTTTACAAACAGCGCCTTTTAGCATCTAATCTAGACCTGAGCTTTAACAAATTATACCATGATCTCTGTTTCTCTCCGAACTACCTAGTTTGAAAAGCCTAGTCATTTAAATAACACCTACTCTTTATATTATTTTTCATATACTCAATAAAATTGCAAATTATAAGATTTTCTAAAGAGTGCATCACACATGATGAGCTACTTCAGTTACATTATGTCCTGAATTTGAATATGGAGCTTTGCATATAATGTCTGAGCAGGTTTTGAGTGGTGATTGATTGGGAACTGCATTTTGGGGCAATCATCACATTGGACAGTGAGTAGGTCTCAAGCCTAAAGACCAATGTAACCAAAGCACTACACTGTCCAGTCACCCTAGATTTTAGTATCATCACTTTACATTTTCCAAACACATACAAGCATTTACATTCAGGGGGAAAACAAGGAGACATTCCAATTTTGTTAATTCTGTTGTTTATCCACTTTCATGTTCCTGTCCTTTTGGAAATAATATTCCTGTAAAGTAGGGAAAGCTTCCAGATACCTGAAGGTTGCTGAGTATATTGCTTTGTTGCTGTGTCCCTCTTCTATGTGGAAAGGGATTAATGTATGTTTGTTTTTTTGGGGGGGAGTAGAGACTAAGTGATTCATTGCGGTTTTCTTGTCAACAGTATGGAGGCCTGGAGTCTATCATTACAGCTGTGATAGACGAATATCCTCATCTGTTTGCTAAAAGGAGGGAACTGTTTGTGCTGGGATTGGTTGTTGTGTGTTTTATGGGCTCTCTCAGCACTCTTACAAATGTAAGTACAATTGTCAATGGAAATTTCATGTTGTTTGATTTTTGGTTGTCTAAAAATAAAATTTTTAAAAATCACCCAATGTTAGCTGTTGAATTAAAAACAAGCTTACCTGCTATATGAAGAGAGAGTGCATGAATGAGTTTGCAGTGATGGTAATGGAGTTAGTGAGAATGGGGATGGTGACACAACAACAACAAACTTGAAAAGGCAGTTGCTATAATGCCTTACCAATTTCTTGTGATATCCCAAAGCCCTTCCAGTTCCTTTTCAAGTGTAGTTACTGTTATTTATGCAAATCAAGTGTGGCCATCAAGGTTTTGTAGACAGCAATGTGATAAACAGCAGTTAATTTGTTCATGTTGTTCTGTTTATGCTCATCTGCTGGCAGGGGAGCCTGGAAAACCTCCTCAGATGGCCTTATCACCAGTTTCCTGCTGGTCCCAGCTTCTCCACAATTTTGTATTGTTTCAGGCAAGGCCTAGCTTAGCCAACCAGCGCTGCCCTCGTCCCAGCTGAGGGCCTTAAGTGGCCAATTACAGGCCAGAAGTAGTTTTAATCTCCAGGTTGCAGAGAAGGGTTCAGGGGTGTGAAAAGTTCTGAGAGTGACTCTGTTCAGAACTCGGGCTGGAGGTGGAAGGAGGGTGTAGGGGCACCTCCATCAACCGTTTCCTTTCAAGATTGGGCTACTCTCTTCACAACCCGACAAAGTCTGACCCTTGTGTCTGTTTCAACCCCAGTCTCTTCACCAGCACCCTCGACAACTTTCTGTGTTAAACCCCCTCCCAATCCCCTACCAGAGACTAGGCAGATGACTAGTTCCTCAGCATCTAACTATGTGCAGTTTATTGACTGTATAAAAAGTACTATATATGAATACTTCTCAATGTTTCTGTCTCTGATGATTTTTCTCACAACCCTCTGTTTAGTTTCATCCTGAGATAGTGTGAATAAAACTATGAACTCACTTTGCCAGGAACTGCAGAAACAATTATGGAATTACGGTGGGAGAATGTAAATTAAGTAAGCAGCTGGAAGAAGCTTTGATATTTTCTTGATGGATATATATTTGTACATTATTTTGTGGCACCCAGAGTAGGCTAGCAGTAATAGGTTAATCTGATAGAATGAACTTAGATGCAAAGTAAAGAAATTGAACTCAAGATATCCTGAATGTAAATCCTTTCCAGCTATTACAACTGGTTAATTAAATGGTCCAACCTATTACATTATCTAATATTATGGTATCTTAATGTATATTGGTCTTTATTGTAATGGGATTAAAGTACAAGAATAAGGAAGTCTTTCGAGCTTTTATGAGACCATTCCTGGTTAACTGTTCACCTAATGGAAAATATACATCCATTGTCAGTGGTACCATGAAGGTTTACTAGATTAATTCCTGGGATCAGATGGCTGTACAATGGTGAGAGGCTGAGTGAATTTCTCTTTGGAGTTTAGAAGAATGAAACATGATCTAATTGAAAGATACAAGGTTCTGAAGGTGTTTGACAGGGTAGGCAGTGAGAGGTTGTTTCTCAAGGCTGGGAAATCTAGATTGAAGGGGCACAGATTCAGGATAAGGGGTTAATCAATTAAGACTCAGATGTGGAGAAATGTCTTCACAGATGGTTGCAAATCGTTGGAAGTGTTACCTCAGAAGGTTGTGAATACTTCATTGTTGAGAATATTTAAGGCTGAGATAGACAGGTTTTATGGTGTCTGAAAGGATCAAGGGATATGAGATCAAAGGATATGGTGATGAAGTGAAATTAAGGATAGTATGGTGTATTCGTGTTTTTATTTCTTATGTTCTTAATAAGCCTTTTCACTTAATTCTTCTAAGCTCCTGATACAGCACTGTCTATTTCTGTTCCTCTTTACTGCATCTCCCCTGGACATGCAACTGAGATTTTCTGCAATCCTATAATTCATCTCTTACTGTGACTCATCTCCAAAACCTTAAGTCTGTGAAATTGGATAAACCCTCGAAGGAAACTGGACATATATTTGAAGGAAAATAAAATCAGTGCTATAGGAAAAGCTGGTTAAGACCGGCATGAGCTCAATCAGCCAAATGACTCTTTCTTTGCAGTATTATTCTATAATTCTTCTATGTGAAATACACACTGTGCACGCTGTTCAATATTTGCTGGGGACCAGACAAAAGGAAGCCCATTGATAAGTTTCCGTGTTTCTCTTGAGGATGTGAAGGAGCTCCTGCAGCCACCTCAAAACCTGGCTCCACTACCCCAGGGGCCACTGTTTTATTGGTCTACTCTGTGCTGTGGAGGCCCAGTCCTGACAATGGATCAACTCCAGCCAGGACTGCTGGGCAGCTTGTGGTCACCTTGTGCTATTTACCCTGTAATATAAATATGCTCTCAGGTCAGGTACAGCACTAACTAAGTGCAAAGCAAAGTTACTACCACCCTCCATGATAAAGTTCATTAACTCCAACTCTGTAACAATGTGACATTTTTAGTTTCCCAGGCCACTTGTTCTTATAGGCTTTTTGAGGGCAGAATTATGCACAATTATAATTGTGACAATTATGAACTGAGTTGGCACAGATTGAAACTTTTCTACACAGAGCTTTTAAAACCAGTATAAAGTGAACCTTTGTTTCATTAGTTTATGCCAAAATTACCATAAGACCATAGGATATAACAGCAGAAGTAGCCATTTGGCCCATTGAGTCCGCTCCACCTTTCCATGAGATCGTAGCTGATCTGGTAATGTTCCTACCTTTTCCTCCTAGCCCTTGATTCCGTTAATGATTAGAAATCTCTTTACCTCAGCCTTGATTCTACTTAATGACCCAGACTGAACCACTCACTGTGGGAAAGAATTCCGCAGATTCATTCGCCTCTGAGAAAAAAAAATCTTTCTCCACCTCTGTCTTAAATCGGCAGCCTCTTACTCTGAGATTATGTGCGTCGGTCCTAGGCTCACTCACAAGGAGAAACAACATCTCTGAATCTACTCTGCCAAGCCCTAGAAGAATCTTGCATATTTCGATAAGGTCTCCTTTCGTTCTTTGAAACTCCATGGCCAAAGTTTTATCTGATAAGCTCCCATGTATTAATGAATTCTATTTCCTGCTACTGTATTACATTTTTGTAATGTTAGCTCCAGCCTGATTTGAAACACAATTGAATTTTTCAGGGAGGGGCATACGTTGTCAAACTGATGGAAGACTTTGGATCAGGTTCCTGTCTTATTGCTGTAGTATTATTAGAATCCATTGCGGTGTCTTGGTTTTATGGTAAGAAACCCACCATCCTCTGCTTGGATAATTAAAAATAGGAAATCTAGCAAAAGAATGGTCATTACAAATTGGCTTTTAGCCCTCATCAGAATATTTGGGGTTAGCAATGGGACAGCTAAATTACAGCACTCACATAAGTCTTATAATAGGGAGGACAACAGCAGGGAGAGCTGTAATGTGGAGTGGGAAGGAATACTCTGGTCAACAACTAAAATGTTAAAAATATACTCACCTTCATTGGCAGCAGTTACACAGGTGCCTAGAAAATCTGAACAATTGAGGACAGTGTTTTTTGGCACGTTGACGCTTCGACAGATGTTAACACCTCTAATTGACACGGACATTTGACTTAACAGACCTGTTTTAGGTGGACACAGGTATGGCCAAAGAATGGAGCTGCTGTATTTTTCATTGAGCCAAACACCTGCACAGATTATGTGAAGGTCATTTAATTAGTAAATCTGTTTGTGCTGAGCCTGTTTCGCATCCAAACAATGGCTGCAACCCCAATGTTTAAGTGCCTCTGAACGAAAAAAGAGCTGAAATCCAAAAAGCAAGAGGGAGCATATAACCATTTTACAAGAAAGACAAACACACAACTTAGGAGCAGAAATAAGCCAGTCAGCCTCTCAAGCCTGCTCTGTCACTCAATATCATGGCTGATTTGATTAATTCACATTCCCAGCTACCCCAGATAACCTTTCGCCCCCTTTCACACACCTCTGCCTTCAAACCATTCAAGGACTCTGCTTCCACGACATCTTCAGAAAGAGAGTTCAAAAGATTCACAACGCTCTTGCGAGAAGAAATTTCTCCCTACCTCTATCTTAAATGGATGACCCCTTATTTTTAAATAATGAGCCTGTGTTCTAGACACGCGACAAGAGAAAACATCCTTCTGACATTTAGCCTGTCAAGACCTCTCAGGATCTTATATGTTTCAACATGTAACTCTTCTTATTTCCAGAGGGTAAAAGCCCAGTCTGTCCAAACTTCCTTTATAAGACAACCTGCCCCTACCAGCTATTAGTCTAGTATACCTTCAGCTTCCAACGCATTCCTTCCTTAAATAGGGAGACCATACTGTACACAATACTCTAGATGTGGTCTCACAAATGGCCTGTGTAACTGAAGCATAACTCCATACTTATGTATTCAATCCCCCTTCAATAAGTGATAACATTATATTTGCTTTCCAAAATATTTGTTGGATCTGCTTACTAACCTCTGCAATTTACACACTGGGACACCTAGATCTCACTTCATTTCAGAGCTCTGCAATCTCACACTATTTGAATGATATGCTTTATTATTCATCCTGCCAATATTGGAAAGTTAACATTCTCCCACATTATATTCCACTCGCCAGATCTTTGCCCATTCACTTAACCTATCTATATCCTCTGCACTCTAAAGTCAAGGAACCTAATTCTAAATCAGGACGTGTATAATAAAATGAAGCATTAAATTAAATGTAAGTAGTTTATTTTAAGAAAGCACTTGCTGGAAACGCAGATGGGTGTCCATTGCTGAAATAGGATTGCATTCAACCATAGTGCCTTTCACAGCTCAGTAGCCTATCAATATTCTTTACTTGGTTCATATATGAAGAATAGCCACTCCAGTAAGGTGTCCATTTCTGAAGAAGGGTCTAGGCCCGAAATGTCAGCCTTCCTGCTCCTCTGATGCTGCTTGGCCTGCTGTGTTCATCCAGCTCTACACCTTGTTATCTCAGGTGTCCAGTAATACTGGTATCTGATTTCCTTCTAGTCTCAATGCAGTGGAAGACTGTGAGTTCTATTTAAAGGGTTATTGGATTCTAAATTCTAGTGGGGCAGAAATCCAGGTGTAGCTAAGTAGAAAAGCTTTTATATAAAATGATTTGGCATGCTTTCACAAATAACATATAACATATACATTAGAAGATGAACACAAACCCCTGCTGAGATACATGCATATAACATATTTATAACATTAAAGCATATATATTGGGCATAATATTTATAGCCTTAAAGTATATACAGGGCATAAACATTGTTTACATATACACCAATAAATATTATTGAACAAAGAGTGTTTCAAGATTATACTGTCAGTATTTTGACCAGCTCTGAAATTGTCCCATTTTCTGTCCTTGATTTATGTGCAGGTGTCCAGCGATTCTGCAGTGATATCCAGACAATGTTGGGTCTCTCACCAGGACTGTTTTGGAGGGTTTGTTGGGTGGGGATCAGTCCTGCCTTCCTAGCTGTGAGTAACAAGCCTTAAGCAATTTGTTGGTTTGTATATCACAAGGAGGTATCCTTGTTTCCCTGACCATTCCTCCTGTAGTGTTTCTGATATTGTATTGATCACCCTAGGTTAGACTGCATCCACATCATTAACAGCTTCACAAATTCAATGCAAAAGATAGATCTTGAATTTCTGGACTGTTGTAAGTGATCCAGAGTCATGTGGGGGCAACTAGAATTTGCTGCAGGCTTTGGTTCTGCCCTTCCCCCAAAATGAAAGATTCTGATGGAGATGTGTGCACTTCTTGAATTTCTCCTTATACTGTTGTCAGGAGTAGGAATTCCAACTTCTTGAGTACCAACACAGAGTGGACTTGTATCTTGCAGTCACACATGTACATATCCCTGGCAGACCTGGATTCTACAATTAATTGATTTATGGATTGAAAAATGATTACAACATGCAAAGTGCCACTCAGAAAGCTCTGGTCCCCAATGAAGCAGAATCCCAGGGCCATTTTAAATGGCACAGGTCCTCACATTATAAAGTAAAAACACATCTCTGGAAATGGTACCAGCGCAAGGCTGTGTTTCTGATGAAAAAGGCATCTATTCATCGATCCAGAATGATTCAGAGTGCACCTAACCCCAACATCTATTCGCATCTGCACAGTTGGATTATGGCAGTCTCCCTGATCGTAGTGAGTTACCTAATGGCCATTTATGTCTCCCATCATCTTGGATGTCAGAGTTGTACCGCTGGAATATTCTGCATAGCTAAACTACAATTCCAAACTTATTTGCAGATAAATGAATATACTGAAGTGAAGATATATAGACAACATACAAAACTCAATACCTTTTCAAGAAAATTGTGCTTATGGTAGTGTAGTGGTAATGTTATTTAGAAGTTAAGACAAACATTACAGAGAACATAATTCAACACCTACCCTGGCGCTTTTAGAATTGGAATTACATTTTTTTTAAACCCAATATCGGTTAAGGTCACCGTGGTACTGTGGATTGTTTAACTGCTTCATAAATGGGCAAGGAAGTGTAGCTTTCTTTCCTGGTTTGGCATGTATATGATTCCAATCCCATTCCAGCATGGTTGATTATTAACTACCCATTTAATTGCCAAGCATCTGCTCAGTTTCATCAAATTGTTCAAGAAGAAATCCCATTACATCCTATATAGGGACAATAGCAAATACAAATAAATACTGTCCTTGCCAAGCCTGTTGTGTTATGTCTCCCAGTCAGTATGTCAGTGGACCTTTAACAGACTTGCTCATTATAGCATCAAAGTATCATAGCATGTGACCTGAGGGTCTAAAGGTCTTGTATTCCATCTTACCCAGGGTTCACTTGAAACATGACACTCGACTGGAAACGTGCTCCTCTGTTGCAAGCTAATTGCTTAATAATAGTGCAGATAATTATGTGCCTGAGGGATGTAACATTTGTACATTATAGTTATTCTTAATAAATAACTGTTGGATACTTCAATACCATGATTTCCACACACATTTTCTTATGTTACAGGAGATAACATAAGCATTTCTGTATCAATTAAAACACCCTGTTGGAGGCAAACACACATCCTAAGAACAAATATTCTAAAAGATTGGAATAAATCTGCCTGTAAAGTACGTAAGACAACACTTTTCACTGTACATCAGTACATGTGACAATAATATATCAAACCAAATCCACAAGACGTTAATGCATTCATTTCATAAAGCCACTGCTTTAATTTGTGGGCATATAATAATACCATTGATCAGTTAGCACTGAACCTTCTCATTCATTGGTGAATGGGCTGTAGTTCAAGTGCATCTTTCAAAATAAGAGGTAGAATATGAGTTACAAGGATTGAGGGGGTCTGAATTGTCTCTTCCAGAATTGCTGACTAATGGACTCTTTGCCCATAGCCTTTTCGCCTTTGAACACAGAAATGTCGATCAATAACAATTAATGAAACACTGCCAGAAAAACAATTACATGAAATGCTAATGAGAAATGAAACACATATATCTGAGTCTTGAGAACAATTCATTCACACCCTTATCTTAATTCATTTTTGGTCAATGTGTTTTTTTCCTTTCTTGTAGTCTTAGCAAAAGACTAATTTTGAATCCAGTAAAGCAGTAGCCTGGATGTTACATCCTTGCTATTAAAACTATGTAAAATTAGATAGAAACTCATATGTCAGATATCATTGCAGCTTTTTTTTAACCTTTACGTAACTGACTCACAAGCCCAATCTGTGTGAGTGCCAGATAATCGGTCCTAAATGTATCTTATACCTTTGACTTTCGATGTTAAATTTGAAGCTGTGTTCAGCATTTTGTTTTTCACCACCAACTTATACATTTCGATGAGATTCCACTTCAGTTTCTTCCTTTCACAGATGAAAATCCTACATTTTCTCAGTCTTTCTTCATAATTCAGTCTTTTGGCACTAGTGATTAATGTTGTAGCTTCTCCTGCATTACATTAATGGTTTGAATAGCTGTCTTGTGTCTCAACGACCAGACAGTGGTAAAGCTTTCTCCAATATTCAAATTAAAAAATAATGGGAAGTATAGTATTGTGTTGTGTGAGTAATGGAGAAAAAGATGGGAAAATATGGTAAGAAGGGAAAAATCAGATTCTTGCATTGAGAAAAAAAAATTCCAGATTTTCAACTGAAGGTAAATAGCAATTTCAGAATCCCACCATTGAATGGTGACTACCTTATTTCCACGCATTTGCAACTCACTGAAGCCCTAACTTGCCTTATGGCTACTTCCAATTCTCCTCTCTGTCACCAAGAAACAAGACAGCACAAATCCCCAAAGTAAATCAAAGAGAATACCTTGTGGCTGCCACTTGCTGAATTCCTTTCCTGGCCATCATGCTTCTTCACAACAACAGCCCTGCATACTCCATGGCCATCATTCACCTTAACCCTTCATTCATGCTGGTCAATCTCAGAAAGCTTCACCCACTTCATACCTGCTCTCAGACCAACTGAGTCACTTATTCAGCCCTTAAAACAATTTGCTTTGGAGCTCAGGGATACTTGTAACTTGCATGGATCTGTCAGATTGTTTTGTGCTCACGGATGCACAACCATCTCATGCATCGGTACAGGATATACCTTATGGCTCATAGCTTGTTTTCCTATTGCTCCCTCAGTTTGCGCTTACTTGGGAGCTGCCAACTTCTATATACTTCACATTGCTTTCTCAGTGCACACGCAAGGACTCAGCAATGACAAATGGGCTGCGGCTCTGTGGCTGGAATTGTTTTGCAATGCAGAGGGAGAAGCAGACAGCTTGTGATGATTGACAGCATTGAACAGTCAAGTGTGTACGTGTCACTATGCTACATCAATGTCATACCTGCAGCACATGCCAGCAGTTTATGTGGCAAATACATTGCATGTGCTCTAAGTGGCCATGTATGTTTTTAGGGTTAGGGTGAAGGGGGACTACAGCCAGTCAAAGGGTAACGCCATGGTCATTCAAAGAGCTCATCCTGTTCCAGTTCAGAGGAATTACCAAAGTCAATCAGGCACTTGGTCTTACCAGACAAGGGAAGCAACTCAGTATGATGGATGTGGATTGAAGAGCAGTTTGTAGTGGTGTATGAGAAGGATAACTGGTGAGGCATTCCCAGTCAGTGAATAGGAATTGCAGAGGGCAGGAAGGGTAATAGTTTGAGAGGATAAGGTGACTGAAAGTCACTGAGTAAGCAGGATGAATGCAATACTGAAAGCAAAGTTAGAGTGAGTGATGGCCCTGTGAGTGTGAGGTAGTAGAGCGAAGATTGAGGCACTTACCCTTACCCAGCTCAGAAGATCATTAACCCTCTTCATTCTGCACTGCTGGGAATCCTCCTTTATCCAGGACACACTACTGGGCTGCAATTTGTGCCCAGACTGTTTTAGTCTGGTGACATGGACTCCTGTGCTGCTTAGCTGGAAACAAACAAACCGCTGTGCTCAACCTTCCCACACACCACCCCACCCGTTAACATCTCCAAGTCCCTGTCTGCCAAGTGGGAAGTGAGCTTTCAGTGTCTCTAGGCCCTGTCATTGTGTTGAGGCTGAAACACCATAGCGTGTGTCGTCGTTCCGGGCTTGCAGTCGTTATAATGGTCTGCAGTTTGATTTTAAATATGGTACCTAAAGCGTGAAAGCAGGAAGATCCACTTGCTGTGGTGCGCACATCCATCTTTCTGGCTGAATGATTCCTTGAGGAAAGCTCGGGTAAAAATGAATGAAAAGTGAATGAGGATTGCGTAAGAAAAGTCTGAGCCACGGCGCACTAGGTGTTATGAATCTCATTCAACAAAACACTTAACTGCAAATGGGAAATTTCTGCCCAGTTTCTTCATAAAACATTATCAGCTGGAAATCTTTGTTGTAAAGTATTAAATTAATACTTTCCTTACTTTAAATGAATCATAGCACCTTCCTTAAAAAGATTAAAATAACAGACAAAATAATTTGTTGGGAATGTAAATATTTGTATAGTAATATTGCACAATGCAACTTTCAACGTAATACAGACTGAAGTTTGAATCCATATTTTAAAAAGTTGCTTACGGAAGTATGATTGTTTTCAAAAGAGTTCAATGCAATGGCGGCCCCTGCAGGCAGCCTGAGGTTGCTGCGTACATGGTAGCTAACACGTGAAAAGTGTGACAACAAGCTGCAAAGCTGGATGAACACAGCAGGCCAAGCAGCATCATAGGAGCGGAAAGGCTGATGCTGCTTGGCCTGCTGTGTTCATCCAGCTCTGCACCTTGTTGTCTCGGATTTTCCAGCATCTGCAGTTCCTACTATCATGTGAAAAGGTGTACAGTGATTGAAGAAGCAGTTTTAGAAGGCAAGTTCCTAGTAGTTTCAGTTTCTTCACATAGCTGGATTATTTACTAAACATTTAAACTATTCTTCTGTTTTCTACTAAATCCTCTCAATTAATTTACCGGTAATTCAGAAACGTTATGCCGCTCACAATCACAGCACAAAAAATAATGGAATGAAATCAGTAAAACAGTCAGGTTTCATCCTGCAGGTAATTGAAGGGGAAGTGAGACAGCACAGGATAATTTTAAAAAATTCTTTCTTTGGATATGGGCATTGCCAACATATATTGTGAATCACTAATTCTTCTTGGGAAGGTGGTGGTAATCCTTGTTCATAAAGTGCTGCACAGTCCCTGTGTTGAACTTACTGCAGCTGCGTTATTAGGCAGGAGGCTCTGGAATGGGATAAGACCCTGAGATTCTGAAACAGGGCTTCCAAAATTGCAGGACACTATCCCAAGAGAAGTTTAGAGTTATGAAATCTGAGGCAACAATTGCTGATGTGGAGCTTCAACCAAGTGCTGCAGTTTTGTGGCCCCTTTAAATCACTGCAGTAACTTTTAACTGTGAGAATGACCTACCTTGCTGATCTTTGAGACCTGATTGCTGTCTTGCAAAATGTCACAGAGAAGTATGTGCTTTTAACTTTAAAACATTGTGGATTAAAAAACTTTGCCCGTTCTCACAGATTTCTCATTCCCTCTCGCAGCCCTCCCTCAAATTTCCAGCACCAGAATGGAATCATATTGTCTAGGTAGTCCGCATAGTCCCAATTCAGGACACATAATAGTTTCTTAATTGAATGTAATGTCCATTCCTTCAATATGAAAATCCACCCTGTCCTCAGTGGACCAGTTATCTTGTGATCAATGTAAGACTGTAATTGTTGCAAAAAATGTCGAGAAAGAGAATGGCCTTAAAATACATTAAAGGACAAAACTGGAAAATCCTGAGCATCCACCTTCACGTAAGGAAAAAAAATGGCATTCTTTGCATAATTAAGGTCTAAGAATTCCATTTTCTATTTTCTTTGCAGTTTATTACAGTGAGCTCACTTGTCTATCAGCCCCCACTCAGTCTATTTGGTTACGATTATCCAGACTGGAGTTTGACAGTCGGATACCTGATTGGAGCTTCATCCTTCATATGGATTCCAGTATACATGGTGTATAAATTGGTATGGACGCCTGGATCTCTTAAACAGGTAGGAATGCCACATTTGAAGGAAAAACATTTTTCTTGTACTATTTTGCATGTAACAGAACATGAATGCAAATGTGTGATGGTTAGAAGGAATTGTGTATTTGAGTTGGTTCATTTGACAAGGTTAAAATAGAATTTCCATGGTCACACGTTTTATAGAAGGACTGTTTCTCATCCATAGTATCTCACACAATACATTGCCTTTTCTTTCACCTGTCACATTTTAAGTGAGAAAAGTGTGCCAATAATTGTGCCCCATTGTTCCACAAGCTCTCACAAATATATGAATACCCAATTACGCCACCAAGATAAATTTGCCTAACTGACTGCTATTCGTGACAAAAGCAATGCAAACCAGGTTTTGTCATTGAGAGAAAAAAACTATTTATTGTAAACATACTTAACTTTAAGAAGTGGCAGAAAAAAGACAGGATTACTAATCTATTACTATGCAACTTAAATTATACCCCTTTAAAATTGCAAACACACACAGTCGGATGTTTTGACATACAATATTATGGAATGAAAAATGTGGACATGGAAAACAAAATTCTGAAGATCCAAAGACCACATAAGTATGGATTAAATTGTCTGTCACAATTTCTTTTGACTTTAGCATGATGGCTCCCTGTTGTCTGTAAAGTGATGGTCATTCTATAATTTGATAGATGATCTGGTGGACCTAGGTCTTTCCTTTATGAGAATTTCTTTTTAAGTTTCTTGATTTATTGACTTTTCACTCACCCCGAGAGAAGGAAGAGAGAGATGTTTTCTGCTTACTGTCTCTGGCTGCTCTGCACTTACAGATCTGTAATAATCTGCAACTCAACCAAGCTGAGGGCTGTTGTCAGGCAGCCTTTCCTTAACTCAAAGATTCCTGTTGCCACTCTTTCTCAAATTATCCCCCTCACTGTTTGAAAAGTATGGCTAAAAATGTGCATTGCTTGATTTTGCCATGATTCAAAACTCTTCTGGTATTTCTGTTACATAGCAGTCCAACTTCCATTCCAGTTTACAGTTCAAAAAGGAAAAACATGTGGTTCATTACAAACTCCTGAATTCAATAGATAGAAAGCAAGGGAGTAGAAACTGTAATGTGGAAATCAATCTTCAGCTTTTTTCAATGTGCTAGTGTAAGATCTAGAAAGTAGAAAGCATAGAAATGGTATGCAGTCACAAGGCAATTATAAAGTGGAAGAAAAAGAATAAAAAGTATAAAGGGGGAAAGTGTTACTTTTAAACTTCAGATTCCAAACACGTATGAATCTTATTGCATTTTTACCAATGTTAGTTCAACATGCACAACAAACAGTTTACAAAAGTTGTCACCTTTATGGAAAAGTATTTTGAATTTGTTATCAACTGTTCAAATATCATATGAAGTGATGACAGAAAGAGTTCTGATATTTGGAGTTGAATTTCGGTGCTCATGAAGGCGAAGGGTGTCAGTTCTGGATTAGAATACAGGGTTGTTATGAAGTAATCAGAGGTCCATGTACAAAGTAAAGCTCCTTTTGCACTGTCTCATAAAAGACTTTTGGTGAAGCTTAATTTGAATTAATTTAGGCAACACTTTCTCGATTTTGTGGCAACAAGATGTTTTAGCTTCATAACATGATCACAAGTCCCTACTGATGTGAGGTTTCGGATAACTCCACTAACTATTCATGTAGTCAGTGTGAATGTGATTTGGTGGTTCAGTTTTTGCTGTGTCTTTCTTCATTAAAAACTAGAGTGGAGGCTACCCAAACTGATTTAATGTGGAATCCTTAAGAGACCAAAGTGCCTTGTGGGACAGGAAAAAGGAAGAGAATGGAGAACAGGGCCTGAGTGTCGGGAAGCAAAAAGCTCAAATATCAGTCGGGAGGAAGAAAAGGGGCTGATTTCAATTGAATATTTTATTGCTCTTGATAGAGAATCCATAAAGTTTAGAAAAATAGGAGAGACCTTGAGCATGCCTTGATGGTTACATTGTAAAGTCACAACATATTGGTACTTTAAAGGTGGCTCAAGCTAAAACGTTATGGCCTACTGGTATTGTCGCTAGACCATTAATCCAGAAACTTAGGTAATGTTCTGGCTGAACAGATGATGGAATTTAAATTCAATTTTAAAAAAATCTGGAATTAAGAATCTACTGTGAAACCATTGCCAATTGTTGGAGAAACCCATCTAGCTCATTAATGTCCTTCCGGGAAGAAAATCTGCCATCCTCACTTGGTCTGGCCTACATGTGACTCTAGACTCACAGAAATGTGCTTGACTCACAGCAGCTGTTGTCTGAAATAGCTTAGCAAGCCACTCAGTTCAAGGGCAGCTAGGGATAGGCAATAAATGGTGGTCAGTCAGCAATGCCCACATCCCACAAGTGAATAAAAGAAATAAAATGTTCCAAAGGCACTCCTTACTGAACCAACAAGGGCAACAAGCAGTTCAGGAAAAGTATTGCTGATCCCAAATGAACAGAGCTTCTGATTGTCAGTGGTGAGTCTGCAAAAGATTAACCAGCTGTCTTGGGTCAAAGAGTGGATACCGTATAGTTGGGGAAGGGGCTGTTTACAGTTTTGGAAACATTTCAGTAAATGTATTTATCATGAATTTACAAAGCATCTTATCTAGAGATTCCAACCTAACAGGATTAATGAGTGTGCTGACAATCTTGGTTTCACTGCTATCTTTCTGAAGAAGAAAATGCTAAAAATTCAACACAAATACAGAAGGTATATTACCACTGCATCATCTAATAAAACAGTTAGTGAGGATGAAAAAGGCAACTCTGAAAATCAAAAGAAGACCCCCAAAAATCAAGAAGTAGCGCCCAAGAATGAATCACAAACAGCTCTCAAGAAAATATTTTGACTGCTGGATTGGAGTTACCCTTGGTTCACTTGGTGCCAACTCCTCCAATTATCCAATTGTATCCAAAATTACTGTTGAACTGAAACTCCATTCATATTAGCAATCATTTTTTCATATTGTGTCATCCAAAGCTCCCTCTGTGAATGCTTTTAAAGATTCTGCACATAAACTTAGAACTTCGTGTTCAGTCATGTAAGAAGCAAGACTTCTTCTCATTTTTATTACGACAGTAATTACTTTTTTTGTCCATACAGCGTCTGGCAGTCTGCATTCGGCCAGAGAAGACAATCAGAGACCAGAAGCCTGATTCATTCTGCATGAATACTATCCCTTAATTCCTTGTACATATTGCATGCAGAAACTTTCTTTGGGATTGACATGGATTTTTAAAAAAACCCACGGAAGAATTTGTGTGAGGTGGGAAATGAAAAAGCAGTTGATACTGCATTTAACATTTCAACTTCAGCAAGAACAGAAATATGAACAGTAATAAGGAATTCTGCAGAAGCTTTGACAAGAAGCTTATTGTTAACATATAGATAAAAAGACCTTTCACTTTGTACCTTTTGTAATTTTGTGGGTGAAAAAAAATTCAAGAAAATTGTTGTTACAAAACATCTAATAATGTTTTACTAACTTATCAGCATCTACCGCTGAAAAATTCTGACTTGCCAACCATGTAGACCAAATGTTTGAGATTTGCATTACTTACAGTCACAAGAACTTGAACTCAAAGAAATGCTTTTACACATTAAACCTTGCTCTTTGTCCTGAATTAGTTCACGGTCCCATATCCTAGTGCAAGACAGCTAGATTGTTCACTTAAATCAATTGTTTGCCCAATCTTAAATTAATCAGTGAGCAATCCCATAATGCCATTTCAGTGTACTTCCAAAATTATACAAGATATGATGCTGTTACTTGGTTTTGTACTTGTTATTAATGAACATTTGAAGATTATGATTTTTAAATTAATATTTTGTAAAATTACAAATGTGTTTGTACTTTTGAAAAGTGCTCCTAGTTAAGCTCACTTATTCCTGATGTGTTCATTTTTAAAAATTGTAACCGTTCCCAAAAAATGAATAAAATGTAAGGTGAATGTTAATGGGTAATTAACTCCTACACTGGTGACACGCATAGCTAACAGCCCTAATACAAAGTATAATTTGAATGCAGGGATTGCTATGGCTTTCTAAAGCATGTTTTACATGAACCTCTGGCGGGCAATGGTTGAAGCACATTCAGGTTACCATATCAACAGGATGACAAATGGGCCAGTGGTTTGGGAATATGGTGGCTACTCCCCGTATGACACACACCTGAGACCCAGGATCACCAATAGATCTAGGCACAAATGAGTGATGGCAAGAGACAGGTTGTGGGCTAGGATTCATGCAGGAGGTTTAGAGATCAAGAGTATGGGTGGATAGCAGGGGACCTGTCCATCCTGAGGTCAAGTTCCTCGATCAGGCACTGCGTACCTTTGAACAAGTGTTGCCCTCCCAAAGCCCACAAACAACCGTGACAGGATTTATTTTTCAGGGTGCCTGCATGGCAAGTACCTTGCCTGCTGCTGGAGGACTACAGCATCAACAGGATGTCCTTAAGAAGAGTCAAATGACTCTAAACTTTAACACTGTTTTCCCTCCACAGATGCTGCCAGACCTGCTGAGTTTCTCTGCAAACTTCTGATTTCTTTCTGTTTAATATCTGCAGGATCTATGGTCCTTTGTTTTATTGCAAAACTATTGATTAGTTTACAGTTTATTTTAGGTGCTTTAAAGCATTTAAAAGAAACATTTTCCTTATTACTTTCACCTAGTAGAGTTGCAATCCTAAAGAAGATACATGAACATGTTTTCAATCAACCTGTTCAGAGATAGTGTGACACACCTCCGGAGCAGGTGAGACAGTAGCAACGTGAACGGTGGCAACAAGGTGTGAATGATGTAATCGCGTTAGCTGCTTACGCGTGGCGCAATCGCGTCCGTTGCTTGGGGATTGCGCGCGCATCAGTCGGGAGCTAGGACCCAGTACCGGCGCAGGATGGGTCCTTTCTTCGCCGGTGTCCTTGCCGCTTTATTCACGCTCATCGTGAGCCAAAACCAACCGTCAACTTCAAGGGACCGGCCCTTCAGTGTCCTGAGGTACCAAAACCTCGGTAAGAATAAAAGGTGGCCCGTACACCATCCGGGTATTCCCCTCCACCCCAACCCCTACTCCCAGGGTAAGACAGAAACACGGCGGCCATAGTGGCTTCTTACCCCCAGAGCGCATCCCGCTCAGCGTCAATGTGTCGGCAAGAAGCAGAACCTTTAAGGGACGGATTAAAGGGGAAGGAAAGCCTTCTGTAGCAGCTGGCTGTGGCTCGGGCGTAGCGCTGGTCTCCAGCATAAAGGTGGTGCTTTCGAGTCCCATGCCTAATCCATAGGCTCGATCTTTCATTGATGCCTTTTGGATGAAATAGTAAAGCGAGGACAAAACCAGGAACTGCTGATGCTGGAAATCTGAAACAAAAGCAGAAATTGCTAGAGGAACTCAGTATGTCTGGCAGCGTCTGTGGAGAGAAAACAGTTAACATTTCGAAATAATTGACCCTTTATCTTACCTGGTCACGGGCTGCTGCTTTAAAGAAAGCAATATTTAACCAATACTGACCAATATTTACCTCAAATAAAATCCCCCTAAAGAAAGTATTATCTGATCATTTTCATTGTGTCTGTGCGATTTAGTAGCTGCATTTATTGCTTTACACCATTGACCATACTGCAAAGGTATGTGAAAGCTGAATTGCACAATCAGTTTGCAGTACCTGATTAGGCCAAATGCATATGGAACTGCAACTCCACAAGATGCACCATCAGGTGAAAGAAAAATTATTTTAAAATGATAGTTATAATTAGCCTACTTGCTAAATTGAGTAAAGTAAGTTTTACGTCGAAGCAAAGTTCTGCAGATGCTGGAGATCTCGTTCACTTTGTTTCCCTCTCCACTGATGCTGCCAGACTGGCTGAGTTTCTCAAGCATTTTCAGTTTTCTTTTGCTGCTGTTCTGACCTTTTCTGCTAATTCTGAATCTTGTATAATACACACTGGCTGGGGGAGTTGGTCAGCTCAGTTGAGTAGTCATGTGGTTTGTGATGCAGAATGACGCCAACAGTGTGGGTTGAATTCCTGCACTTGCTGAGGTAACCACAAAGGACTCTTCTGCTCGACCCTTTCCCCTTGCCTGAGGTGGTGACTCTCGGGTTAAAGTACCACCAGTTGCGCCCCTCTGTCTAATGATGATGTGGAGATGCAGATGTTGGACTGGAGTGGACAAAGTCAGAAGTCGTACAACAGGTTTATTCTTGTATAGGCCTACACCTGTACCTATATTTTATGTTCTTCCACAATTCTTCAATAGGCAGGTTGCAAAAGCCACACTGGAAATTCCTGCCTTATTGAGCAGAAAATTCGAAAAGACCATTTTATTAAAAAAGTGATTAATTTACTACTTCTTGTTTTACATACAGCCCTTACTGTCAGTGTTCTCAGCATTCTACTACTCGTCATGATTTTAATGATGATTTGTGTGTACAAACCCATCCGTCGTCGGTAAAAGATTGTTTCGTCATGGAATGCCTGCTGAATGGATTCTTTTATTTTTAATATCTGGAAGGATAAAATTTGCATTCCTATTGGCAAATCAACTACTTGTGCAGCTCAAGATTTCGGTACCATATGTATTTTGACATCTTTATTTGCTACACTGAGAACACGTGGAACCTTTTTAATGAGCCAGCTGCTCTCTTACACAAGACGTGGTTGATTGTCAATACGTATAAAGCTAGTTACAAATGAATATGGTACTGGTCAAGCAACCTGCAAGAAGTCCTGTGAAATTAAATGTGAAAGAATTGGGTTGTTGGAGAGGAGATATGTACATACTTTTAATGTTTACAAATTAGTCATATGCACTGGGAACTGAGATGTAATGGATATTGTTGCTATAAGAGTTCAGATGTTTTATTTTTGTGTTTACAAATAGGCTACGGTAACCAACTGAATTACATTTATCTGCTTTTGTTTTACGCTATCCCAGCACCTCATGCTTTAATGTCTGGCTATAAGAAGGCTAGCTAGTTGAGCTGCTCCCATTTTGCTCTTGAGGAGGCAGGTGATTGACCTGAGGTGGCTACCTTTTTCCTTTTGCCACCCTGCTGTGTGTAAATGATGTAGTCTGTGCATTTAAGAAAACAGGTCTGGGATTCATTCTGTGTTGAAAGGAGGGCAATAACTGCACTCTTAACATGTGGTCAATGTGCCATCTTCAGTTATTTATTTTCTTTCCACTTTGTAGAAAAGTACTTCTGTTTATGGGTCTGTGGTGAAGTTTTGTTTGAAAATCAGTGAATTACCTGGCAGAATCATGCACCGCATTGATGTACGAAATTATTCTTGCCTAAATATACACTATATAATTTACAACTGGTAGTAATACTCTCATTAACGTAAAGCCCCTTCATCCATTCATCCCATCTCCAAAAAAAATCATGTGTAGAAATAAAGAAAAGGATTGAAACTAAACATTGTTACTGTAAAGTAAATACACACTACATTTGAAGGATCCTTGTCAGGGATGTCACAGCAGAGTCATTGCTGTTAATTTTGTTTTGGTCTGGGATTTGAATTTCTCTTGAGTGTTTCAGGATAATGCAGTCACTTTTTAAAAAAAAAAAAAATAATTTGCAAATATTGATAGCTCCTGATGTAAATGATTGGTAAATTCTATTATGACTGACTACTTAGATAAATAAAGAATTGGATTCAACTTTCAAAAAATTCTAAAGTCAAAAAGCTGCACCTACTGGAAATCTGCAAGGAAAATAGAAAAAACTGAAATACTCAGCAGTTCACAATATCATCCGTGGAGATGCAGAATCCAGTTACTGTTTCAAGTCTTCATTCAGTCTTAATGAATGATATTCAGACCCGAAAAGTCATTAACTTGCTTCTGTTTCTCCAGAGATGCTGTCCAATCTGCTGAGCATTTTAAATCAAAAATGTTTTGTTTAGGTTAATTTTTATATACACATTGAAGTCAAATTGTTGCAGTTGGATAACATCCAAACTATTTTTTTTGAAAGAAATGCTAAATATTAATCTTACACTTTGGTTGACTTTCATCTTGAATAATATACAGTCTTACATGTGATAGTTGAGTTGTCCCTGTTCAAATGTTTAAATTCTTCATCCTTAATTGTAGCCACAGAAATTTTCTTCCTGATTTGCTTAACTCTTTGCACTACAGGATGAAAACCTTGTGAAGTTTTGATACTGTTCCTGTTAATTTATAACAATTATGTCTGAGAAAATGTTACAATTAGAAGCAGATTTTGCAAAGCCAGATATTGAATTGGTTTATTTTCCATCACTACAAAATTATAGATTTTAGGCTTCTGTTGAGGTGATGTGATGTTTTTGGGTTTTTAAAAAAGTTGTCTTTTTATTGTTGCTTGTTTCTGTTCTTTTGATAGTATTCATATTTTCTGATGTACTTTACGTGTCACTGCGTTTTAATGTAATGGTTTTTTGAGACATGTTTCTCCCAGAATGTGGTTTCTTCAAAGCAGTTCAGAGAAGGTTAATTGGCCGATTCTTGGAATGAAGAAGTTGTCTAATGAGGTGAGTTGAGCCTATTCTCATTGGATACGTGAGAGGTGATCATATTAAAGCATAAAAGATTCTGAGGAGGTCTTGACAAGGTAGATGCTAAGAATGTTTCTCCTTGGCGAATTTAGCAAGAGAGAGCACAGTTTCAATACACGGGGTCTTCCATTTAAATTGGAGATGAAGAGGAATTTCTTCAGTAAAGGCCAGGAAATTAATTATATTCAGAGCTGATTTAGGCTGATTTTTGATCCACAGGGAAATCAAGGGTTATGTTGGGGTCCACTGGCAGGAAAGTGGAGTTGACATATCAGATAGCCCTCTGTTTAACTGAATGGCAGATTGGGCTTGATGGGATCAGTGGCCTACTCTGCTCCAATTTGTTTTAATATTGCAATGAGCCTTCCTTTTTTCCTGTTCCAAAGTCAACTTCAGGCTTGAGAAAAACACTAATCTATTTTTAGAATAGCATGCACTTTCAAGATTTGACTGACACTCATCTGTTTGGTTTGTACTTCACCAAAACCATATCAATCTTAATGAAAAGTTTAGAAGATAAACATGTGAGGTTACAGACTCAACACTCTTAAACTGCACACCTATCTGAACCTGCTTTGAGTTTAAAGAAATCTACTGTAATTTAATCTGTGTTAGTGCCACTAAAACTTATCATTTGATTTTGCACTGATTATTAATGTAAACATGAACTGGAAGTTTTGTCTTTTTTTAAAATATTTTTTGCACACTTGACAAGTTATTTATTTTTTGGTCAAGTTTTATCTGCCTGTCATTATTGTAACTGAAACGTTCCATATCCAATAGTGGTCTTTTTGAAAGACGGGTAGTTTGTAGAATTTATTTCTGTTATTCCTTTTTCTTCAGTGAGATACTGTTAAACAATTTGCTTTCTCATGTTACTGTACTTTTTTGGAATGTCGCTGCTCTAATTTCAGCAGAATGATGTGTGTTATTCTCTTGCAATGTTCTGTCTGTTAACTTTCCAACATCGTGCATTTATTCTGACCAAATCTGGAGTAGAGCTTTACAAGATCCATGAAAAATTGGATCTCTGTGGTTGGTAGCGTGACTTGACTTCTTCAACTGTGGATGGCTAGCCATAAGTCACTTCTAATTATCACCTGCTCTAACCTGGAAGGATAGGCATACACTGAAGTGCTGTTAACTGTATTCTTTGAAGTGGCTGAGTGCTGAGATTCATGGTCCAAGGTGTTGCTTTATTGTTTGATTTTTCATTCTGAACAAACAAAAATCCACCCCGTACATTTCTTTCTAAAATTCTTGTTCCAAATTGTCTCTGCTTCAGAATCTGGAAAGACATCACGCTGAACCAATCTACAGAATAAAAAGTTGCTATGAAACTGACTGGTTTTGTCCAAAGTAATGAGGATGAGTTAACTGATTGATTGAATTCAAGTTGAGAAAGCTATTGAGGAAGTGTACTGTTTGAATTAAGATGAATATTAAAGAAATCTGATTCCTTGTGGAATAAAGAAGAGATGAGGGGTGCAATCTTTTGCTTATGAGGGAAAAGGGAGGAATTTATTGAAATTAGGTGAGAAGATTTGAGAAAGTGAGAAAGAAATACTTAAATGGCGAGAAAAATGTTTAAATTAAGGGTAAGTGCTTTACAATTTAAAATATATAATTTGCTTGTTTTTGGCAGTTATCTCCATTTCCAGAAAAAAAAACTTCAGGTTTGTTTCAAGTAGAGATAATTATTGCTGTGTATGTTGCTTGGGAAATAAGGGATTGAAAATTATTTTCCTGCTGGTTCTGTTTCAAAGTAGTTGCCTCATTTTGGAACCTGTTTTCACCTATAATCCAAATGTGTAGGTTTGAGGAGAATTTAGTGAATGTGTTCCCTTTCCTACTCCATTATTTATGGACGACCAAGCCATAGTATTGCTTTGAAAGCTTTTCTTGGTGTGATCACCTCATTTAGTGCACAACAGGGATTAAATTTTAGCTCCCACCCCTAATCACCACCACCCTCCTCCGCATGACCGAGCTCATCCTCGCTTTAAGCAACCTCTTATTTAACTCCTGTCACTTTCTTCAGGCTTAAAGGTGTGGCCATGGGTTCCTGCCTGGGCTCCAGGTATGCTGGCCTCTTTGTGGGGCACATGGAACATTCCTTGCTCCAGTCCTACTGGAGTACCTCCCCACCACACTTTCTCCAGTGCAATGACATTATTGGTGCTGCTTCCTTCTCCCACCCAAAACTGGAAAAGTTGATCGATTTTATTTTCAATTTCCACTCTGCTCTCTCACCTTCACCTGGTCCATTTCTGACTTCTCCCTTCCCTTTCTTGACATCTCTGTTTCTACTTCTGGGGATAGGCTGACCACCGATATCCATTACAAGCCTACAGATTTCCATAGTTACCTTGATTATACATCCTTAGTGGAATGCGTTGCCGGAGAAGGTAGTGGAGTTGGCCTCATTAGGGGCATTTAAGTGGCTATTAGATAGGCATATGGATGATAGTATAAGGTAGGGGTGGAGGTTAGATAGACCTTAGGATTAGGGTAAAAATTCGGCACAACATCGTGGGCCGAAGGGCCTGTACTGTGCTATACTGTTCTATGTTCTATATTCTATTCTGCTTCTTGTAAGGACTCCACCCATTCTGCCAGTTTCTTTGTCTCCATCATATCTGTTCTGATGATTCTGTCTTTCACAGGAGGGCCTCAGAAATGTTCCATCTTTTTCCTAAATTGCGGATTCCCCACCACCGGGTCTGTGTGACCCATTCCCACACTTCAGCCCTCACCCCTTTCCCTCTTCTTCCACAAACATAATAGGGTTCTGCTGTTCCTCACTTTTGACCCCACTAGCCTCCATATTCACAGGATTGTGAGGTGCCATTTCTACCACCTCCAGCAGAATTCCACCACCAGATACAGTCCCCTCCCCTCCCTTGTCAGCATTCTGCAGCGACCGTTCCATTCAAGACACCCTTATGCACCCGTCCACTGCCAACATAATCCCACAGTACCTTCCCATGCAATTGCAGAAGGTGCAATACTTGCCCATTTACCTCCTCACACCTCACTACCTAAGGCAGCAAACACACTTTCCAGGTGAAACAACAATTTACCTGCACATTATTCAACCTAGTCTACTGTATTCAGTGCTCAGAGACTTTTAAAATGGTGGTGGGAAATCTATTCTATACACTTTAATCAAATTATCAGTTCTAAAAATCTAGTCTGAAGGCAAACAATTAAACAAAAGCCTTATCTGAAACAGTTGGTGCTTTTCAAAGGTCCAGCGACTTAAGCAAAGGATTAAAACATAATTTGTAGAATTATTTTATGCTATTGAAAGGACAGCTATCATGTTTAGGTTGATGGTGCAATGTTCTGTATGTAATAGTTGCATTGGTACTCACTATTTTGAATATGTGGAAATCTGGTGATTATTTGGTTTTGTAAATATGCAGCATTGATTAACTTTGTAAATGGTTTTCTTTCAATGTTAGCATTATTGTAACTTTTGTGCCTTAGTGTATTTTATCAATTATTACTGAAGATATCAAAATGGGAGCATCCTCCTTGGTCCCCCTCC
>NC_063355.1:35093856-35097171 GCF_021869965.1 Rhincodon typus
TATTACTGAAGATATCAAAATGGGAGCATCCTCCTTGGTCCCCCTCCACAGAAACATTCTACGGGAATAATACTGTTTTCCTGTCATAACGGTCTGTCTTTTGAATGTTGTAAACAATGAATCCTAGAGATTTGATATTTACAAAAAAGATTCCTAGGAGCGTATTAGTATTCAAGGAGTGCCTAGGTCGATAGCTCAGTGAAACACTGAGGAGGCTTACATTGTCAGAAATTTGAGGAGATAATAAAATGTCCATTTGTGTAGGTGAATGTAAAAATTACAGTGGCACTGCCTGAATTGCAGTGACAGAATGATGGTCTTGTATACGTTTATACTCGAACATGTCTGGATACTGCCGTTTTTGGGATCTTACAAAGTGCAAATTGACAGCTGTATTTACTTTCAGAATGAGGTTAAACATCAAAAGTAAGTAATTGACCGAAGTGATTTGACACATCCTGAATCTTTGAAAGCGTGATTTAAATTTAAGTTAATTCTTTATTCAACTACTGCTTGCCTAGTCTGAGAGTTCTTAACTTCTCTATTTCTTTGCTGTGCAATCAGAAGACATCTAGCACTGCATAAATTTTAGACAAATTTGGACTTAAAGTTACTTTGACAGCCTCCATTGCTGCTTTGGAGTGATTGTTTGCTGTAACACAAATTGCTGAAATCATTTGCAAATAAGTTAATGTATCTTCAGCACTTGTTCAAATGCATGAAATTTCAGTTTGATTGAGTTAGCTGAAAACATTTCTTGAATTGTGTCTGTCTTAAATATTTCTGGCTTGAATAAACTCCTCCATCATGACAATTGCAAATGTTACTGGACTTCCTTGTCCTTCTATATTAATATTTTGCTGAGTGCCCAATAAGAAATTAATATTACTCCATGTAATCGGGGTGGGGGGAGAAAGGGCACTTTGGATGGAGGCTTCCAAAATAAATTCTGAAGAGTGGCTGCAAAGGACCATCACTATCTGAGTCTTGAAGAGTGCAGCCACCTGAGAGGACCTGTCAGATGACGAGGAAACCAAAATGAACAAATAAACAAGTTGAGCTCATCTGTTGTCGATGACCTATGCATCTTCCCATAATAACATTGGCAGTGGTCACCATTACATGTGAAGCCATCCTCAATCATGCAGGATGGCACTACCACTGCAATAAGTTGGATAAGTCTGACAGTCCATTTCTCCATTCTGTTCCAACAAATTTGATTCCCTCAAGACCCTATCCACTTTCCATTTGAAATCATTAGTTATCTCTGTTTCTGCCATTCTCTCAGGCAGAGTTCCAGGTCATTGCTATTCACATTAAAAAAAGTCTTCCTCATATTCCCCCTGAATCTCGTGTTCAAAATCTTAAAACTACTCTGTATACCATCAGCCAATGGGAACAGTTTTTCTTTGTCTATCATCTAAACCTGTTATTATCTTGTACTCTTCTATCAGATACCCCTCAAACGTTCTTTGTTCCAAGGAGAACAATCCCTTTGTGTCTAATCTAATTTTTCCTACCCTTGGAAATATTTTGGTGAATTCTCAGGAACCTTCACACCTTTCCTAAAGAATGACGTCCATAACTGGACACAATATTCAGTTACAGCCTAACCAGATTTTAGAAATGTTTAGTTCAGCTTCCCTGCTTTTGTACTTGGTACCTTTTATATACAAGTGCCAAGATCCAAAATGCTTTGATGACTACTATCCCCATGTCTGCCACTTTGAAAGATCTATGTGTATGATCTCTCAGCACTATTTGAACTGTGACATTAAATGCGTGCTGCCTTTCCCTTATCACTTCTGCTAACATAGATCAACTGTGTTCTCTATTAAATTCCATCTGCCACTTGTTTGTTCATTCTGTTATCTTACCTATTCCTTCTCAGTCAATCAGAATCATCCATTTTGGTATCATATGCAAATTTTTAAATCTTACCCTATATTTCAACAAATGGTGTTACAGCCTAAACTTTTGAGGAACATCCTAGTCTACCATCAGGTCGGTAGCGATGAGGAACAAGAGGGTAGATTCAATAGTGGAAGTGGACTGCATGCCCTCTAACAGTAACCACAAATGTGGGATGAAGTATACAAGAAGAAAGGAAAAATACTGTGGATGCTGAAAATTAGAAACAGCGAATGCTGGAGAAACTAAACAGCTTTGGCAGCGTCTGTGGAGATTGAAACAGAGTTAACCTTTTGAGTCTGATATGACATCTTCAAAACTTGTGATAAGGAGAAGGCAATCATTATTATGTAGATTAAAGTTGCTTACAAACTGGAAAAGTCAAATGGGTAGTAGCAACTGGGATGAGAAGTTCATAGAATTCTTTCAAGATCACTCAGACCAGCATGTTTTGGACTTGACCATCCAACAGGTTAAATTAGGTTTTATATTGTGAAATGAGAGAATTAACTAATGACCTCAGATAAGGCATCCCTAGGTAGTGGCGACTACAATGAGATCGAATTTTATGTTAAGTTTGAAAGGGAGAAGATTGGGGCTTAGACTAATATTTAAACTTTAAGGGCAAAAGTACGGGTGTGAAAAAAAGCTGAAGTGAGATGATTTATTAATCCGGGGGATAGGTCAATAGAGGTGCAGTCGTAAACATCTTGGTTTGATTTATTAATGTCACATGTACAGAGATACTATGAAAAATATTGTTCTGCATGCAACCAGCCAAATTGTACCTGAGACATGTACATCAGGGTAATAGAACAGAACGCCGAATATAGAGTTACAGCTACAGAGAAGGTGCATGGGAGACGTCTGCTCTGAATATGTATATTCCTACAATAAAGGAAAGTTCTAAAGAGAGAATTCACCACTAAACAAATTAAAGCATCAAATTTAGGAAGAAGTACGTAACTGCACAAAGTTGTATGGGAGGACAGATGATTGATTAAAATATAAAAGGAATGGCAGAGAATGACTAACAAGTTAATCAGGAAGAAGAAATTAGTGGGAGAGAGGAAGCTAACTATAAATGTAACAAATAGTAGCAAGCATTTCTACACGTATTTAAAAAGGAAAAGCATCAGTGAGCGTAATTGTCCTTAATAAAACACCAATACAAAGTACTAAGTATGTACTCTAAGTATACATGACCTTCTTTGTTATCTCTGCCATTGAAGGTGCGTATGTCATGTTTTCACCCTGATTGTAAACAATATATTTCAAAAACTATTACAGAGATAGTAAGAACTGCCAATGCTGGAGAATCTGAGATAAGGTGTAGAGCTGGATGAACACAGCAGGCCAAGCAGCATCAGAGGAGCAGGAAAGCTGACGTTTCAGGTCCAGACC
>NC_063355.1:35102171-35194485 GCF_021869965.1 Rhincodon typus
TGTTCACCTGCACATCTGCTAACGTGGTATACTGTATCCGTTGTTCCCAATGTGGCCTTCTCTACATCAGGAAAATCAAGCGGAGGCTTGGGGATCGCTTTGTAGAACACCTACGCTCAGCTCGTGACAAACGACTACACCTCCCAGTGGTTCAGGTCCAGACCTGAAACGTCAGCTTTCCTGCTCCTCTGATGCTGCTTGGCCTGCTATGTTCATCCAGCTCTACACCTTGTTATTTCAAAAACTAAAATGGATTTCAAGAAAACTTGGTAAGACAAGACAGCCCATGGATCAACTGATTAGTTTTCAGTACTGATGCAGATCTATGTCCTGAACTTCAGAAAGAATGATTAGTTAGGTTTGGAAGATGGGGTGAATTGACACTTAGTTTTGATTTGTTTGTTTTGGAATGTTGTTGATGACTTTAATGTGAGCCAAAGTTTTAGAGATGTCTGTTGGCTGTGGATTAGCCTGCAGCTGTCTCAGTGATATGGAGACACAATAGAAAGATGCATTTTTTTTCCAACTTCGTAGTTACAGAGCATCAACCCAAGTATAAAAAGATTCAAGAGCTAAGAAAACTGTTCATTCAATGGAGTATGACAGGTTGGCATTCTGAGTACTCTCTTCACCTGTTCTAATCAGTCTCACTCAGCCTCTTATTACCCACTTACTGCTTGTATGCTGGCAGAAAATTGGTGGATTACTTTTAATTGCATTCTATTGTCATTCTCTCAATATTTATTTTCTCTCCAAACATTTTGTTTTTGGCCCATTTCTTATTTGAAGAATTTACCTGGCATGTATCAAACACCTTTTTTTGTTTTGCTTCATTATATTTCCTCTTGTATGCCATCCAAGCATTCTGACTTTTGTTTTCCTGCCTTTCCCTCTTGTAGAAATGTACACAGCCTGTACCAGAAACATCTGTCCCTTTATAATCACCCTGTTGCTTATTACTCCTATTTCACTGTGTTTGTCACTGGGTCAGAGATTGGGAGTGTTCTACCCAACACCTTCGTGGGAGCACCAACAGCAAAAGTGTTGCAGTAGTTGAGGGTTTTGCCCACCACATTCACATGGAACTAGAGATGAACAATAAATAGTGTTTTAGTTGACTGCCTTTTGAAATCAGTGAGTATTATGTAGATGTAGAACTTTACCTCAGCATCACAGAAGGTTGAGTTTCTGATCAGGAAAACCCTTAAGGTTTAACAAAATAATTTCTTGTTTTTCAGTTAAAGAAGCCAACAATTCCTTAAAGAAATTCACTGCAGTCAAGAAAGTTTAATTTTCTTCAAATGTAATTATTACAGAAAAGTGAAACTATAGTACCATGTTATTTCAAAGTATAAGTTAAAGTTCTCATTAATTTACAAATCTGAAATGATTAGGATAGGTTTGTTACCTGTTTCTCCTCCTCTGCCCCTGTCCCTCCCCCAATGGAGTAAAAAGAATTTCACATTATACTACTGTCAGAGCTATGTACGAAGATAGGAGTATGGGCATTCACTTGTGAAACCTGGCAAGATCAAATGCTACATTCATCATTTACAGTCTGCAAACAAAGCTCAATGATAACTCAACATGTATGCCCACCCCCTTGCTTCAACACCATATGGCATTTTGAGTCAGTATCAATATCTGCTGGTATAGACAAAGTCTTACAGTCTTAGCTTACCTTAGCTGGAGCTTAGGTGTGGAATAACGCTATCCAGCGCTCACTCCTGGAAATTGTGAGCATGCAAGAATTGCCTAAACATAGGATGAGATATGGAACCAGGGCTTTGCCTACCCTCATGATCACATGGTTTGCAATCACTATTTTGAGGCAACTAGGGATGGATAATAAATGTAGCTTTGCTTGTATCATTCCTGGTGCATCCTACGGCATTGGTAACATCAGTAGAAGTATTTGCACAGATTGAAAATATCAATACATGTATTTTGTTAAAAGTTCTAATGTTTGCTTGTCTGTTGTTTTGAGAAGTTTATTTTGATGCAGGAACAAGCTGATTTGTTTGCGATCATTGTGTCCTATACAGCACTGGAAGGTATGCTCAACAAGACCATCACATCAGAAGGCTCACTATAATGCAGTTCTGCTTTGGAACCAAGTCAATAAATGATACTTTGGCTTCTAAGACAAATTTTGTCTGTAAGGTTTGCGTGAGAGGCTAATTCCCAGTGAACTAACAATGTTATCTACACCCTGGATCTGTGATGAAAGAACTGTTGATACATGCTGCCAGCCAGGTGCTGAACGTTCAGTCAGATGATAAAAATATGGAGGAAACATATACTTTAAGAAAAGTCAGATTAATTTCATGGTTGTAACAGATTATTAAAGTGCTGTGAACCCGTTTCAGTTGGCCCATGACCAGCCTTCATTTCTCCTGTAGGGAAAGCTCCAATATTTGCTTCAGCATAGCCTCCTCTTCTCTCTGTCTTTCCTCCTGTTCCTCAAGTTCTTTGGCAGAAAGCTCCATGGCAATTTGTAGTTGAGTGTTGTAAGTAGAGTACTCATTTGTGCTGCGAGAGCCATGGCAACCTATTGTAATGCCTTCATTGATTGCCCTAGAAAAGTCAAATCCACAGAAAAGGTGATAGGAAGACTTTAGGACAATTTCACAAAATAATTCAATTAAATCAGCATTTCTCTTTTTGGTTCATGTACTAACCACCTTGCAATGCCCCTGCATTAGAAAAGGACAGGGTCTGTTATCGAAACTGCTGACAAAGGTGGTACTGTTGCTGTCTGGCATACCAAGTTATACTATTAAAAAGACCTAAACACTAACTGATAGATACTGTCAACAGAGGGTGGAGCTGGAGGAACATAGCAGGTCAGGCAGCATCAGAAGAGTAGGAAAGTCACTTTCCTACTCCTCTGATGCTGCCTGATCTGCTGTGTTCCACCAGCTCCACACTGTTGTCTCTGACTCCAGCATCTGCAGGTCTTGCTAACTCTCAGATACTGTTTTCTATTACCTCCTAAACTAAGACCCAACCACCAAACATCAGGCTGTTTTTTTCAGATATATTACTAACCTCATCTAGAGATCTTCTCTCCATGACTTCCCACCTCTGTCCCCCGACCACATAGCTTGCTTTCCAAAATCCATGAACACAACTGTCCTGGTAGACATCACTTCAGTCTGTTCCTGCTCCACTGAACTTATTTGCAACCTTAACTATTTTTCTGCCCACCCACAGTTGGTAATTCTTCTAGGACTGTATTTGCTTCCCATTCACAATGGACATTTGATCTCTCTTCACCTATATTGCCCACCAGGATGGTGAGTGCTCTCCACTTCTTCCTGGAAAAGAGACCCAAACAATGCTGATCAACCACCACCCTCTTCCATCTGGTAGTGCCTGCTCTCTAATTAAGCAATTTATCATTTATTTGGAGGGCACACAAGTTAGAAGGTGCGGTTAGGGTAACCACATGGGCCTTTAGTTACGCTGGTCTTTTGGTGGGGTATGAGAAATAGCCATCTCACCCAGAGCTGGAAAAATAAATCAATGTTCCTTCTAATTTCCACCTTTCACTTCTTTTCCTTGACTTCTTTGTTTCTCCTTCTGAGGCTAGGCATTTCCATTCCAGTAAGAATTTTTTGTCTGTGTCAAATCTGCCTTGATGATGCTAGCTTCCACAAAGACTATTCTAACATTCTTTCCTCAACTGAAGAGTCCCCTCTGCCCACTCCACTGTGGATAACAGGGCAATCAATTGTGTCTCATCCATTCCTCACTACCTTCACCTCCTTCCTCTCCATTCCAGAACACCAGGATATGGTTTTCCAGGTCCTCACTTGCCATCCAACCAACCCCCACATTCAAATGATCATCCGTGGCTATTTCTGGCACCTACATTATGGTGACACCCATAAACATCTTTCCTTGCCCCTCCCCTATCAGCATTCTGAAGGACTATTATCTCTGGGATACTGTGGTGTTCTACTTGTATCATGCCCCAAAACCTCATCCCCTTCCCCTGCATTCACTGGAAGTGTAGCAGCTGCCCCTTTACCTTCTATCCACTCACTGACCAAGTTCCCACATTCTCCTTTCCAGCGATTTACTTATACCTCTTTTAATACATTCTACTGTATTGGCTGCTCAGTGTGGTCTGGACCACATTAGGGAGATCAAGCATGACCCTGAGTGGTCACTTGTCATTTCAATTCACCATCTTGCCCTTGTGCTCATATTTATCTCCTTGATCTGCTGAGTTCCAGTGAAACCCAATGCAAGCTGGAGGAACAGCATCCCATCTTCCAATTAGGCATGTTACACAGCCTTCTGAATTCATTGAATTCAACAACTTCAGAACATAAACTCTGGTACTTGAGGGAAAGGGGTGGAGGAATGAAGGACAATCTGTATATTGATCTCCACAGATGCTACCAGACCTACTGAGTTTCTCCACCAACTTCTATTTTTGATTCTGTATATTGCTCTAGTGTTTTAATGTTCAGCTCTGTCTGAAAGCTATCTTAATAAAGCAAAATAGAGCAGATACTGAAAATCTGAAATAAAAGCAGAAAGTTCTGGAGAACCTCAGCAGGTCAAGCAACATCTGTGGAGAGTTAGTGTTTCAAGTCCATTATGACACTTCTTCAGAAATTTGTTGTCAGACCTGCTGAGTTTCTCCAGCACTTCGATTTTAATATTAACCTTTTTCTTGCTATTAAGACCTATTTCAGACTAATGCTTTTGTACTATTGACCTTTGCTTTTTTGTGCCATGATAGGTTTGATTTTTTCATCCTTTTTTCCACCTACCTTGACTTTCTTGATACTCCACCATAGGTAAAGATAAACTATTTCCACTGGTTGAAGATTCTAGAACCAGAGGGCATAATCTAAGAATTAGGGCCAGGCCAATTCAGGGAAGATGTTAGAAAGCACTTCTATATGCAAAGAGTAGTGCAGGCTTGGAACTTTCTTCCTCAAAACAGTAATCAATTATAATTTAATTGTTAAATTTAAATTTGAGACACAAATTTTTATTAAGCAAGGGTATTAAGGGATATGGGCCCATGATCAGCATATGGAGTTAGGCCACATATCAGCCACGATCTTATTAAATGGTAGAGCAAGTTCAAGAGGCTGAATGGCCTACCCCTGTTTCTATGTCCTATGTTATAGGCACTGAAAAGTTTAACAGGTTGATCCTCAAATGTCTCCAAAGCGCAACTTTCTCACTTATTACTTAGCCTTCACTCACCTTCCCTGACATAAATATTTCCGTTTTATGACCTTCAACCCACATTTGTTGAAACATCTCCTTCTATGTAAATGAAGTAATTTAATATGAAGGGGATTATGAAGAACATCACTCTCAAAATTTACCAAACCTCTCAACTATTATATTGATTTTGTGTGCCGATCACCCAAATCAAGCTGCTACAGTTACGGACAGATCCACTCAAGTATTTTCAGGTTTGGGATGGAAAATGAGAAGGAAATGCGGAAGACAATTTCTGTTTCATTGTAAAAATAAATGATTCCCTACCTGGTTAACATAGCACTTTGACATAGTGAAATCACCAAGATGTGCTGAATGAGCATTACAACAGAAAATTTGAGACTGTAGATAATCAGAATGACACCTTCAAATAGCACCAAGGAAATCCTGTAAATCTGATTCCTTCCTTGCTCAAGAATAGAGAGAGAAAACACAGCTGTCTGTGATTAAAATAGTTAGTTCAAGAAATTAGAATCTGTTTTCTGGAACATTGATATACTTGGTCCAGGCCTTGTGGCAGATTTCACTCTCCCATCTCCGCCAATTTCTGATTTTTCTTCCGGTACATCTCCACAGGGAGGAAAGAAAAAGAGGAGGGAACCTTTCTGCTCTCTACAGATTTCAGTACCTACCAAGAGTGGAGAAGAGGGAAAATACATTTTCCTAAAAACAAAAATTCCAAAGGAACATTCCTTTACCTTTCATCATCTTGGTTCAAATTCTGCTCCAACTGTAAATTCTCGCTGGATGGCATCTCCCACACATCCTAAAACACAACAGCATAAAGTGCCAATTTGAACGGCTTCCAACTACATAAAGTTATTCACATTAATCTAGAGAAATTTGTCAGGATTTTAAGCATTGGAGAATAGAAGAAAACTTCTCTGTATGCTACAATTAGGTGCTGGGACTGCATCTTCCAGTTAAGGTAAAATGAAGGAACTGTGTCCCATTCTGAAGTCTGCCCCTGTGCAAACCTGGGTGGCTTGATTGAGAGAAGTTAAAGAGAGCCCACTGCTTTAGTAGTAAGAAGTTGGAAGGCGTTTACCTTTTGAAGACAAGGGAGTAGCCTCTGTAGTTACAGTGGGTAAAGTGCAGGTTGTTCATTGTGCAGGAATAGAGGTGAGCAGTCCTCCTCAGGTCGGAAAGACAAAATTGGTGGGAAGTTAAGATTCTTTAAAATATCCATAAAAACTCTCAAACAACCTTGGTCTTCCAGGGTTTGGGAGGAGGACAGCAACTATAGGCAGCAAATCTGCGATACAGAACTGTGGTGGGAGTTGGTGTAAGATTGTATTCATGAGGAGTTAGAACGAGGCTGGAAGGTTTGCCTAACTTGCATCGAGTGGAAAAAATCTCGGTGATAGACAGTTGTGAAGATAGTTATTCAGCAGTAGATAACCTGAGTAGAAGTGAGTTTTCAGTGATACTAAGAAAAATGGGAACGCTCTACTTGTGATTCAAAGTAGAAGTTGCCTACGGAAAAGTGTTTAGCCAGTAATGCTTAAAACCTTTACATTAACAAAAGGTTAAAGGCATAAAATCAGTGTCATCCTTCCAATTGTTAACTGAAAAGTTCAATTTTTTTTTGTAAAAATTATAGGTTTCTGCAAAGATCATAATGCATGTCTTTGGGACAATTTTGTATTGAAGGGTTAGCTTAAGACAGGAACCTATGGGTTAAAGCCAACACACCGGGCACAAATCAATACAGTATTTCAGATGATGTGTTAAACTGATCCTTATCAATTTCTTCACGTGGATTCCAATGATGTCTTGACGTACTGAGTTGAAGAGTGGGATGGTATTGCATGCATGGGCCAGCATTTTTCAATACCACTACAATAGTTTCTCTTAATTCAATCATTTGCCATTTACTGGACTTGGCTTTGGGTAATTTGGCTGTTGCATTTCTCCAAATGTGAACACATTTCAAAGACAGCACAGGAATTTTAAAGCTGTTCAGAAATCTTAAGGACTGAAAGGCAGCAAATGAAGTAGCAGACTTGGAATTTTCAAAAGTGATGCAAAACCTTTTAGAATAAGGGGTTTTAAACTGCTGAGTTTGATTTCACCTGCCATGTAAGTCAAACTAGTCTGAGCCACCATTTATAAAGTGCAGTGGAAGTCTGAAATTCCATGGGTTTTCAGGTCCAAGCAGTAAAGACATGTTATACCTGAACCATGTAATTGCTCAACTTCTTAGACATTGAAATAACATTAAGTTCGTTTTACCTGCTGTCAGGTGGCTGCATAATATTGCTATAGAATCCATCGGACTGGTTTATCACCTGTGTTAGTTTGCAAACCAGCTGTCCAGCAAACTGAGCTAAGTGATGAACCAGTTGAGGTTACCATGAAGAACACTCCTTCTCAACCTCTTCCCTTCCTTGAGGCATGGTTAAACCACTAGCAGTTGATCTCTCTAATGAGAGAGCAGCCCTATGGTCTGGTAAGACCAAGATGACTTTACATTTTTTTATGTCACTTGAATTAAAACACTTACTTCTGAGTGCACCTTCTTAGAATGTGCCCCTCAGTTTATTGTGCAGGAAAACGATTTTACTGTCCATAAGATGTGATTCACAGAGTCATACTCATTGTGCAGTGTATTGCAAGTAGCTTAATTAGCATTATAACTCTCACAGAACCAGGCAAAACTGTAGCTGAAGGGGTGCAAACAGTATGCTAAGAGCAGCACTATGATTTTGAAACCGCCACTGCCCCATTCTCACTGAATTGACTGGAGTTAAAATTATTCATCCTATTTATCTTAGATGAAATGCTTAAAATGCTAAAACTGGTGCACACTGACTCAGTTGGTACTCTTTTTGGGAGCCACGAGATCCCCCTCCCCTCCCCGTGCGATAAGTGAAATAAGTGGTCTTTACTGATCCACTTAATCAGTGAAATTTCAATGGAATGATAAAGCACTGCTCTGGGTCAGGTTTGATGCTTCAAGTTTACTCATTTCAAGCTTCATTTGGACTCATTTTTCTGCTTCTAAATATAAAAATAAAAATCCAGGTCGTCACTTCTGATTGTGCTCCAAGAAAGTTAAGGTAAATCACTGCATGGCCACTAGTCAAAGTCAAACCGCTGCATGGATCGCTGAGTTACAAAACCGACAGCTTCAAACACAAAGAGAGCTGATACTTGGGTGGCTGCTATTACTGATGCATGGAATCTACCCCACTTACAGTGACACTAACTAAATGTAGAAAAATCTAAACACCATCCAAGTTTGGGCTGACAAACAGCACATAACGTTTGCACAACACAAGTGACAGGCAATGACCATCCCTAACAACACAGAATCTGACCATCACCCCTTCACATTCAACAGCATTACCACACTGAATCCTCTACTACGAGCATCTTGTGTGTTACCATTGACTAGAAACTGAACCGGACAAACCATGTAAATATTATTATACTACCTGCCTACAACAGCAGGCCAGAGAATCCTGTAGCAAATAACTCCTCTCCTCACTCCACAAGCCAGGAGAATGACATAATACACCCCACTTGATTAAAGGGTGCAGCTCCAAGAATGCTCAAAAGTCTTGACCGGCATCACATCCACAATCATTCATTTCCTCCACCATCAATGCACAGTGGCAGCAGCGTGTACCATCTACAAGTTACTGCAGAAATTCACCTTCAACAACACCTTTGAAACTCACAACTACTGCCATCTAAAAGGACAGGGCAGCAGACACATGGACACAGCAGACACCTTTAATTTTCACTCCACGCCATTCACCATCCTCACTTGGAGTCATATTTGCCATTGTTTTATTGGGGCTAGGTCACAATCCTGGAACTCGATCACTAAAAGCATTGTGGGTGTACCTGCACTCAAATCAACTGCAGTGGTTCAAGACATCAGCTTACCACTTTCTCAGACGGCAACAAGGGATAAGCAATAACTGTTGGCCCAGCCAATGAAGCCCACATCCTAGGATTTAAGTATGAAAAAGTGCTAAGAAGAAAATAAGGGGGTGGGCTGGAATGAATTGAAGGAGAAAAGAAAGGCAGTATCTCATTACATGTCAAGGCATAATTTCCTTTTAAATGGAGAACTCACTTCACCACCAGAGTGACAATCCAGCAAACTCCGCTGAATTGCAAACTGGATCAACTGATCATTCTCATCCTCAACGTCAAGCCCCATATTCTTGCCCATTCCACGGATGTGGTAATTTTCTGGTATGGTGAAAACAGATGGATCCACTTTAAAATTAGAGCCTGAGAGAAAGAGTAAAAACAAGTACATATTAACTCCATTAGCTCACAGTGGCTCAGTAGTTAGCACTGCTGTCTCACAGCACCAGGGACCCAGGTTCAATTCCAACCTTGGGCGACTGTCTGTGTGGAGTTTGCACATTCTCTGTATCTGCGTGGGTTTCCTCCCTCAGTCCAAAGACATACAGGTTAGGTGGATTGGCCATGCTAAATTGTATATAGTGTCCAGGGATGTGTAGGCTAGGTGGATTAGCCATGGCCGTTATAGGATTAAGGTGGGATGCTTTTTGGAGGGTCAGTGTGGACTCGACAGGTCGAATGGCCTGTTTCCACACCATAGGGATTCTATGATATAAGCTGCAAATTGGCATGTTGATTACTGGACGTAACACTGCATAGGAACCTTTATAATTAAATATACTAGCAAGAACAGTGCTTCTTCAATAAGTTAAAAATCTCACTAATACAGGTAGGGTTGACCACATTGTTCAAGAACAGTGACAAGTGCTGCATAACTTTAAAATTAGTTCTATGAAACGGGAAATTATTGTCCCATTTACTAATAATGAACTGCTCTAGACAAGATACATTTCCTGGAGCTATTTTTTTAAAAACTTGCTGAGTAGAGTGGTTAAATTAGTTATATTTGTACAAAACTGACTTTTTCCCTACTTAATACTTTCACTAGTCTCAATTAATTTTAATTGAATTTGGTTCACTGCACCTGGTATAGAGCCAACTGAGCGTCTCGCACAGATAGGACATTGTAACTGATGTCTGAAAACATATGATCACATTGGTGCAGTAGTGGGTGGTCTTATTTGGCTACAACAGATTTGGGAATTAAACACAGTCAGTGTCTGCTAAATGGAACCTGTTCCACTCTACATTTATATGCTTGGAATGAGAGACTGGAGTGCTATAATTAACAGTGAACAACTTTCTCAATGTAATTATCCCAGGAAACAGTTAATTCAGTTTCAATGCAAATTTTTTGAAGAAATATAGAATTCTTAAGTCTTAATAGGCTTTCTTTCTTCCCAATTTACATTTTTGTTCTAACATTGCAGCAGGCTTACCTGAGTCAGTACAAATGCTTTTCATGACATCATCAACCCGCACAATGTTTGTGATCGTTAGTGGAAAGAAATATTTTAGTAAACAAACAAACAAACAAAAAAAAAGTCCCGATTGGGAATTTAAACAGTTATGTAGCATGGTGATATATACAATCTGCAAACCTCCATTAGATGTTGACATGACCAAGTTGCTCTGTGATCCTTTCTGTGCTTGTGGAGTCAGTGCCTTATCTGTGCTGCATACGTTCACGTTTCCAAAAGTAATTCGTGCATTCAGTACGTAGAAGAGTGGGATTTCTGGGACAGAAGATAAGATAATTTTGGAGAAACAATTTAAACATCAAAACTGCTGTGCCTACAGTCCTGAAGAGTCATATAGGACTCAGAACATTAACTCTGTTTCTCTCTACACAGATGCTGCCAAACCTGCTGAGTTTCTCCACCGTTCTCGGTTTCAAATTATCTTCCCAATGGATAACTAAAAAGTTCAGAACTGTTCAATTTCCCTTTACAAAGTGCATAGTTACTGATATTAACTCAAACTTTGCTAGCCGTGCAAACTATTCTAGAAGCATAGTGATTGACAGGAAAAATGAGTTAAAGACAACTGATATCTTAACTGAAGTGTGATCACTGTTGTAATATTGGAAATGTAGCAGCCGGTTTGCGCACATGGAGCCACAAATAACAGAAGTAAACAAGGCAGCTTTGTTTTCCGGTTAGTTGTGGAATAAAAGTTTAGCAGGGCATTGAAATAACTCCCCATTCATCACTGAACAATTCATTTGGATCCTATACATATAGCTGTCAGGGCTGATGGTATTACAATTAAAATCTTATCTGAAAGATGAAACCTCTGACAGTGGAGCACTCCCTAAATATTGCACTGAAGTGTCAATCTAGATTATGCACAAAGGTCTCCAAGTGAAGCTTGACAGCGTTACCTCCTGACTCACGAGGTGAGCATGCTACCATGAGGCAAGGCCAAAGGCCAGTTTACTTGCCTAGTTTCTATTTCTCCAATATTTTCTCCTCCTTTACCAAAGGCCCTTGATGAGGTAGAGATCTACATTTGCAGGGGCTTCCATTACCTCAATCAATGATTTATGAGCAATGACTTAGGTCAGATCATATACAGTCAGTACTTGAAGAGTATTTTACTGCAGAAGGCAATATTGATACTCACCCAATGTGAACACACAACATTCTAGTAGAAATTACTGGATAGCAAAGACAAAAAAAAAGTAGTAATTTGAATGTTACCTATTTTGACAGGAAATCCTGGTGGCAGCTGTAACGTGATGAAGTCTCTGAGTTTTGCAAAGTGTATGCTGCTCCTTGCCATCAGATCAATGATTGGAATAACCTGCTCCACGAAGGACAGTGGGTATTCCTCGCACAGCCACAGTGTTGCTTTAAATCTGCTTAGACCAATGAGATGTAAAATAGACTGATTAGGACAAAAAGCCCCAAATTTCATCCAAATTAACACGGGAAAATGTGTAAGAAGATTTTTCTGTGGTCAGGTGGCCAGCAGCAGAAATGGTTAAGAGCTATAATCAAGCATGCTGGGAATTTTGATCAAAGTAGTTTAAACTCTGACCTTGGTTGTGACCTATTCTGTAAGCTGTAATTGAAATAACTCCAGTAGCTGGTATGCTGTCGCCAAGTCACCCTTTATTTAGGCATGGAGAATACTTGACACTGATCCATCTGTTTTAGAGTGAATAGGATGTTTGACACTCCTGTTTTTATTCATCAGCCAGGCCTCCCTGATTGGACCAGATTAACAGCCCCAATCAGGGAACTCACTCTATGAGGTCCACCTGGCTGACCTCATTATAATCACTACAGTGATATGCAGTTTCCTGTGTTCACTAAATAAGGCAGTCAGCTAGACAGACTGGCACAGTACTACCATGTACAGCGCACGGAATGTGGCTGTTTAACACCAGAGAAACTCCATTGGTTGGGATCAAACAATATGATCTGGGTTTGGTCAATTCATTGGCTGAGTGCCACAGAAGTTTCTGGAAAGGAGCACATTTTTCAGATAAAAGTCAGCACAACAAAACATTTCTCAGGAGTAGCCTTTGAGACCAACATTTGAGAAGTACATGCCCTGAAGTTATCTTCAGAGAAGACAAAGAACGACTAGGCAAGATCTACATTGATAGCCAAGTTAGCCACTTCACACAAATTAGGATAGTGTTTGATTGAGCCAAACTTAGAGTAGGTTTACACGTGAATTAAGTTCAAGTAAGATAAAGTGGTTAAATGAAGTGAGTTCAAGTTGAAGTTAAGGTAGATAAAATAAGAAGTGAATGTCACAATGAACGCATGTTTTATACTAAGTATTAGTACCTAAAGAGTTAAAGAAGTACAGCTACATAATTCTTTGACGTTTGCGTCACATATAGACAAGATGGTTAAAAAGGCATTTGGCACACTTGCCTTCATTGCTCAGTCTTTTGAGGAGAAGTTGGGATGTTATGTTGAGGTGGTACAGGACATTGGTGAGGCCTCTTCTGGAATACCGTATCCAGTTCTGGTCACCCAGTTATAGGAATGATAACATCAGGCTGGAGGGGGTTCAGAAGAGATTCACCAGGATGTTGCCGGGTATCAAAGGTTTGAGTTATAAGGAGAGGCCGGTTAGGCTGGGACATTTTTCACTGGGGCATAGGAGGGTGAGAGGTAACCTGATAGAAATTTATAAAATATTGAGGGGTATAGATAGAGTTAATGGTAGTTGTCTTTTCCCTAGGATGGGGGATTTCAAAGACATGAAGCACATTTTAAGGTGACAGGAGAGAGATTTAAAAAAGACATGAGGCAAATTTTTTAGACAGAGGGTGGATCGTGTGTTGAATGAACTTCCTGATGAAGTGGTGGATGCAGGTGCAATTACAAGGTTTAAAAGACATTTGGATGGATACAGGAATAGGAAAAGTTTGGAAGGATATGGGCCAGGAGCAGGCAGGTGGGACTAGTTTAGTTTGGGATAATGTTCAGCATAGACTCATTGGACCGAAGGGTCTGTTTCCATGCTGAATGATTCTATGACTCGATAATTGAATTCTGAGTTAGATCTCTTTCTTTTATCTGTCACACAAGGGAAGAATTCCTGGGTAAAAGTTTTGAAAACTCCTTTCAGGTAATACTTCTCTGATCAAGATGCTTGCTGGAAGAGGGATCAATCTTTTCCACAGATACACACACTTTTACATGCATGGTGCAGCCTTGAACGGTGGAAAGTAGAGACTGATTTCTTTCCATCATGTGCTAACTAGGAATGTCGCCCAGTCTTCAGTGCCCTCCGTTTGCTGGAAGGATTTACAAGTTGATACTCAATTGGCTTAGTGCATTTGTGAACACACCTTCCATGGCCATCTAGTCCTGCAGTGGGACTTGAACACAGACCCTTCTGGTTACGATGCAGGGAAGCTATTACTGGGGTGCAAAGCTGCAATAAGTAGATTCACAGGAATGCAATTAGATAAAAAGCACTAAAACCAAACAAAAGAAAGCTAGTAGTAAGAGTAAATAAAAGGTAGATCTTCGAAAAGGAGAGGGTTGAGAGAAAAGCAAAGAAATTTAGGTTAAGACCAAATACCATTGCCTGAATTGCAAAAGGCACAGCCAACAATGCTGTAGAAAAAGGGAGTTACAGATGCATAGGATGTACAGAGAGATAGCAGAAGTCATGGAGAGTTGTAGGACTGAAAGAGGTTACAGATATCAGGGTAGATTTAGCAGACACAAGGATTTGGCTGAGCTTAAGTTTATGGAGAGTGGAAGGCAGGAAGTCAACCAGGAGAGCACTGGAATAGGTGAATCTGCAGCCAGCAAAACATAATCTACATGGTGAGTCCAGTTCAGTTTCTGGTCAATGGTGACCCCCAGATGTTGACAATGGGTGATTCAGTGATGACAATGCCATTGAATGTCAAGGGATGGCGTCTAGATGGTTTCTTAATGGAGATGGTTGTTGTCTGGCTTTTGTGTAGCATGAGTGTTACATGCCACTTTTCAACCCAGGTCTTGCTGCACTTGAACATGGACTGCTTCAATATCTAAACAGTGGTGAATGATGATGAACGTTGTGCAGTCACTGGCAAACATCCGACTTCTGATCTTATGGTGAAGGGAAGATTGATGAAGTAGCTAATGATGGCTGGGCCTAGTGCAGCAATTCACCAACACCTTGTCACGTGGAATAGAGAACAGCAACTAACACTGGCCTAGCCAATAATGCTCGTATTCCATGAATGAATAAATTTAAATTAAAAACTCTGATTTTCACCCTCATTACTTGCCTTCAGTTAGCAGCTTTCTCAAAATCTGATTAAAATAGAGGCAGGATAAGCTGGGACATTTTTCCACTGGAGCATAGGAAGTTGAGGGGTGCCCTCACAAGTTTATAAAATCATAAGGGGCATAGATAAGGTGAATAGCCAAGGCTTTTCCCTGGGGTGGGGCAGTTCAAAATGAGAGGGCATATTTTTAAGGTGAGGGGAGAAGAATTTAGAAGGAACCTGAGGGTGGTTCATACGTGGAACAAACTGCCAGAGGAAGTAGGGGATAGTTACGAGATTTTAAAAAAACCTCTGGACATGTACATGAATAGGAAAAGGTTTAGAGGGATATAGGCCAAATGTAGGTAAATGGACCCAGTTTAGTTTGTGAAATGTGGTCAGCATGGATGAATTGAACTGAAGAGTCTGTTTCTGTGCTGTATGACTCCACTGATTGCCCACCACTCTGCACCATCTTCTAATTACTCAACTTTTTTTACTCATTTGAGAGAGCTGGGCATCGTTGGCTGAGTCAGCATTTGTTGCCCATCCCTAGTTGCCCTCAAAGGTGCTGAGCTGCCTTCTTGAACTGCTGCAGTCTACCTGCTGTGGGTTGACCCACCATGCTATTAGGGAGGGAATTCCAGGATTTTGAACCAGCGACAGTGAAGGAACAGCAGTTTGGTGAGAGGCTTGAGGGGGAAACTTGAAGGTGGTAAATCTTTGGTGAATTTCTGCAGTGCATCTTGTAGATGGTACACACAGCTGCTACAGAGCGTCGGTGGTGGAGGGAGTGGATGCTTATGGATGTAGGGCCAAACAAGCGCACTGCTTTGTCCTGGATGGGTCAAGCTTCCTGAGTGATGTTGGAGCAGCATCCATCCAGCAAGGTGTGGAGTATTCCATCACAATCCTGACTTGTGCCTTGTAGATGATGGACAGGTTTTGGCAAGTCAGGAGGTGAGCTACTCACCACAGTACTCCTAGCCTCTGACCTGCTCTTGTAGCCGCTGTGTTTATTTGGTGAGTCCAATTGAGTTTCCAGTCAATGGTAACCCCCAGGATGTTGATCGTGAGGGATTCATTAATGGTAACAGCATTGAATGTCAAGGGGAAGTGGTTAGATTGTCTCTTATTGGTGATGGTCAAAGCCCATTTGTGTGGTGCGAATGTTACTTGCTACTTGTCAGCCCAAGTCTGGATATTGTCCAGATCTTGTTGCATTTGAACATGGACTGCTTCAGCATCTCAGGAGTTGCAAATGGTGCTGAACGTTGTGCAGTCATCCGAATATCCCCACTTCTAACCTTATGCTGGAGGATGGTCATTGATGAAGCAACTGAAGATATTTGGACCTTGGACACTACCCTGGGGAACTCCTGCAGAGATGTTCTTAAGCTGAGATGACTGACCTCCAACATCTACAACCATCTTGTGCTAGGGCTCCTTGATGCCACACTCAATCGAATACAGCCTTTATAAGCTCAAGGGCTGTCACTCTTACCTTACCTCTGGAATTCAGCTCTTTTGTCCATGTTTGCACCAAGGCTTTAATGAGGTCAGGAGCTGAGTGGCCCTGGCGGAAGTCAAACTGGGTGTCACTGAGCAGCTTGTTCATGAGCAAGTGTGAGGCTTAATAGCACTATTGATGACACCTTCCATCACTTTACTTAGTAATTGAGAGTAGACTGATGGGGCCGTAATTGGCTGGGTTGGATTTGTTCTGCTTTATATGTAGTGGATTTTCCACATTATTGGAATACATTTCCTCTATTAGTATTCTTGGGTTACTGTCAATGATCCTACTTGCGTGTTTTGACAGAAAGCTCCATAGGTCGACCAATATCTCTGTCTCCAAGGTCAAACTCTGGGTTGAAATATTCCTCTGGCGTGATGGATGTCACATTGTTCATAGTTGCAGTTTCTGTAATGAGGTGCTGCAAATATAAAGACAAGGCAGTAAAGTGAGATAATGTCTACACTAGCAAATTTTCAAACACATCAGCTTATACAAGAAGAGGTGTGTATGTATCTGTGCAAACCAGGAGATAACTACATCTGGACGCTTTCAGCTCAATTTTATGAATGGTCATACAATCAAACTAGCAAAATCTCCATTCAATTTTCACTACATACACTTGGGTATTTTGTGTGTTTGTGCTTTCAGGTGAAGTGGACAATGCACTCAATGTTAACGAGTTATGTTTATTAGAATTCTTAAAATCTATGACCTATCTGGGTTTCAAAACCACAATCCGTTGTCTAAAGACCAATTAGTATCTGTCCTCATTGAGATGGGGGTATAAAGACTAAATCAGTGGTATTTATTAAGATGGGGGTAGTTGCAGTGCAGTGCAGCACTCAGACCCAAGAAATTGGTGGGAAAAGAAAAGCAAACAGCAATTTTCAGGTGTCATGTTGGTTTCTAGTTATCTGGAATAGAGAAATGAAACACGAAAGGCTGCCTAGAAACTGGTCCCTCGAATTTACCCCATTCTGTGGGCTGATGTGCTCCTCCACTTTTCCCAGCAGAGATTCAAGCAGATTTTTATCATCTGTGAAATAAAATAAACAGTAAAGTTAGAAAAAAATTAGGCAGTGTTTTCAAGGATTTAAAATTGAAAGAAGGGAAGCTTCTCCATAAATAATTGATCTTATGAAATTGGAATCAAAGCAGATAAAAGGAGTAAGAACATTGCTCTATATTTAACTTGAGCTATTCAACTACAAATCTGTTGAAACATGATAGACAAGAACATGATTTAGAAATCAAAGAGTTCTCAATGCTCAACATGCAGCCAGAGCAAAAGGTTATTCTGAAAACACTGACATTTTATAAAGTACTGAATATTGAAGAACAGGCAGATATGAATGGGATTGATCAGCTAAAACAGGTATGAAATGGCCTGGTCATTTATTGCACTGAAGTGCTTATCTATATTCTTAAAAACAAAGTAAATTCATTTAAAAATTCAGTTATTCTGTTTGCTTAAAGTCTAGCATTTATATAGTACCTTCCACTATTTCAGGACATCCCAAAGTGGTGCACAGGTAACAAAGTACTTTTTGAAATGCAGTCACAGCTGTGGTGTAGGGACTGTGACAGCTAATTTCCAAAGAGCAAGTTCCCACAGGAACAAATGACCAAGTTAACTGTTTTAATTGTTGGTTGCAGGATAGGAATTGGCCAGGCCATTTTGAATAATGCTACAAGATCTTTTCAGTCCACCCAAGTTGTCAGACAGAGCCTCTGTGCCACTTCTCTCCCTAACATACAGCTCTCTTTGTCCTACACAGAAATGCCAGCCTAGTGTTCATATTCAAGTTGCTGAAGTGGATTGTGAATCTGTAGTACAACCTTTTGATTTAGAGGCAAAAAACTATTGATGAGCTAAGGCTGACAGTTAGTGGTACTCACTGTCGGTTTACTCTAAACCAGTAAAGTGTTGAAGATTTTGGCATGGTTAAGATGGGAGGAACACATTGTTTTTAGTCTTTGTACTCCACGGGTAACAATGAAATTTGATTATTTTACCATGTTACCGATTTAGCCAATCCTATGCTTTCTCTATATTTTTGTTTCCTTTATTGTTTCATGGGACGTGGGCGTACTGATAAAGCTAGGCATTTATTCCCCATCCCTAATTGCCCTTGAACTGTGTGTCTTGCTAGGCCATTTCAGAAGTCAGTTAAGATTCAGCCACATTATCGTATCTAGGTCAGACCATTCAAAAGATGGCTGATTTCCTTCCATAAAAGGACAATTTATGGCAATTTATAGTAGTTTCATGGTCAACGTTACTGCAACAAGTTTTCAATTATTAATTGAACAACGGCAATGGGGGGTAGTGGTAGTATCGCTGGACAATTATTCCAGAGACCCAGATAATGTTCTGGGGACCCGGGTTCAAATCCTGCCATGGCACACAGTGGAATTTGATTTCAATAAAAATTTGGAATAAAAAAAAACTGGCCCAATGAGGCCAGCCATGTGGCAAATTAATGCTCTCCATTTTCAGAGCCACACAATACAGAGTTGTGTAAAGTTGTAACTGTAGGTACAATAATGGGTATCATTGTGTATCCCACTCTTAATCAAGGAAGAATCAAACATATTACTGCTAGACAGTCACATGTCAGACAGACCACAACTATATTTATCAGAATGTAGTTCAGTTGTTTGGCTTCTAGTGACATAGAAGCCAAATAACCACTTGCTCAGTGAAACAAGGGAAGTAGCAAGTTGTTTTGTTACCTTCACTATTCCTGTTCTCTCTGGGCGTTTCTAAATGATGATGCATTTAGATTGGTGGGATTGCTCAGTGAAACACTGAAAATAGGGGTCAACTTTCAGAAGGGCAATAATTTGACAGCTCTCTACAATTTCTGAAGGAATTTAATATCTTAAAAGATACTTGCTGAAGGGCTTCATTTTTCTTAGCTGGTGTTTGGAGTTTTTAAAAGCAAGACAGTTGAGGTGAGTGAATGACAGACTACACCGCATAGATGTCAATGAGGGTTAAAATGTGCAATTTTGGCAAGCTGGGGCAGTGCACCAACATACAAGTCTGTTCAGTCCTCAACGTAATAGATCTGGAATGAATGATAGAAAGGAATAGGGTGCTTTAGCATAAAAAATGGAGATTACTGCAGGTTGGTTATAAGTCAAATGTCCGGATGCTGTGTTTGCAAATGGCAGGTGTAAGCAAAGCAAAAATCAAGGCACAGCAGCTAACAGAGATTTACATGTTCTTTTCTTTTCCCAAACATGTTAAAATATTAATACAGTCATAAAGATCTACAGCATGGAAAAAGTCCCTTTGGCCCATCATGTTCATGCCAGTTAAAAACAACCACCTAACTATTCTAATTCCATTTTGCAGCATTTGGCCAATAGCCTTGTATGTTTTGGCATCATAAGTGCACATCTAAATATTTCTTAAATGTTATGAAGGTTTCTGCCTCTGCCACCCTTACAGGCAATAAGTTCCAGATTCCCACTACCCTCTGGGTGAAAAACAGAAACAGTACAATTCAGTTAATACTGTCACCACCATGAGAGTTTACATAGTAGCCTTCCTTTACAGAACAGTTACACATTTACAGAACACTTCTGAAGCTGTTTTCTTGCCTTTGGTAGCACATGTATCAGTCTTGATGGTATAGTTTAAAACCTTAAATTTATTTTCAAAAAATTGTGCATTTTGTTTAATAAAGTACTACACATATTTTGTACCAGGTGGCAAATATGGTTAGCATTGAAATTATATTGGAATGCACTAGCATACAACATGGTCCTATTTTCTATCAAATATATTAAGCCTCATGAACCAAAAGAATATCAGCTGTGGTGTACAATGAAGCACAGTTAAAACATGAATAGATTTTTTTTTAAGAAATCGTGTGAATTGTAATGCTGAAGCTACATCCTGGGATTTGTGTTCCATCTATATGTGAGGAGAAAATTACGTTTATCCAAATTCAAAGATCATCAACAGTATTTTTTCATGGGATTGGGGAGGGCATATAAAGAAAAATATTCACTTGCAAGTTAAATATGCTCAAAGTGGCAGGCTGGACCAACTGATCTTTCTCAAATATCAGATATCACATTTCTACATTGGTTTATTTCTATACCTTTATATTTGGTCTTCTCATCATCAGTCAGGTGTTCTGTTCGGCTTCTGGTTACCACATCAACATTGTTCACAGTGAAAACCTAGAAAAATAAATTCAGAAACACTCATGAATCTAAGCATTCATTTCACCCCTTACTTTTCTCCTTTACTTCCTGGAAATGGAAATTCACAATGTGAAAACCTTTTAGTATTTCATTGAAAGTACAAGACTAACTAGTGACTAATAACAGACCCAACACAAAAGCTCACTACTGCAAATGCTGGAAATCTGAAATAAAAACAGAAAATGCTTTCAGCACTCAGCAAATCAGCATCTGTGCAGAGAGAAACAAATGTAACTTTTCAGGCTATGACCTTTTAGCAAAACTACTAACAGTCCATTCACTTGTGGAGCACATTCCTGTAGGTGGACCTGCTAACATGTTTATCTAACCCCACTCAGTGCAGTACAGAGTTTGAGGTCCAAATCCTCTACCACCACCAACTCCCCACCCTGTTCTCTTCCCCACACAAAAATATGTAGCTAGAAGTTATGGATGTTTATCTGGATGTTGATTATCTATTTTCATTTTCCTCTTTCTTCTGGTGTCCTAGAACATGACCTATACCTCTATCACGAACTGATTATTCCTTAAGTGAAAGGAGATGATCATGAGAAGCCCAGGATGCCTCCCTCAAGAGTTTTCATCCTAGTGGACTGAAATACAAGGAAGAAAACCAGGAAACATATTTTGCTGTACCTTGGCCTCATATGCTTGAACAACATCAGTCTTCTCTGTCCGCCAGCCCCAGAATCCACATTTGTTCCTATAGGACAAGAAGAGTTAAGCACATAATATTTTTCACCTTCTAAATACCACATCTCTTCCTCCCGTTCATCTTTGGCAAGTACAATTGTCAGACAAACTCACCTGGCTTTTGGTTACTGAAGCAACTTGATCACCAGTCATTTATTAAAAAAATAGTATTTGCAAGATCCTCAAAGAATGACTGTTACCGTCATTGTCCATATGACGCATACACCGCGTAATATCTGGGTTGGGACTCTTAAATTTCTTCTTTTAACTTCATGTTCTTACCTCGTCCACAAAGGGTAAAAGGATAACATTAAATACTGACTCCAAAACAGCACACTCACTAATCCCAAGCTCCAAAGATATCATTAATCCCAAGTCCAAAGATACAGCACCACCAGCTTTTACTCCTTCAGCTACTTCAGCTTGGTCAACCTCAGAACTCAACAGCTGTAAAAATAGATCACATAGCTGATAAATATCAGCAAAGCTACTTTAAAGTTGTGTTGAGCCAGACACATATCCACAGGTACGTTAGTTTATCATGTTGCAGTCTATTCACACTTATCTGATTTTAAAAAAAAATTGGAAACCGTTGACGATGATGAGCAAAAGTTGCAACTTTTAAGGAACTTTTCATACTCCATCTCCAAATGACAAGTTCAAAGATGTCACCCTTTTCAAATAAACTATCATTAAGGAATGTTTCTTGTTTAGTTTCAGTTTCAAATGAAATGAAAACCACTTGTGACCATTCCACTTTCCAATCCTCCATGTAGTCAGAATTGAAGCAGATTGGAAGCTTTTTTTAAAAAAATGACAAGACAACTGCAATTTCTCAAAAACAAACCAACTATGTTTTAGCTAAGGTTGATGCTGTTCAGTCTTTTTTAAAATTGTGTTCCTACCCCATCCAAAAAAGCTTTACAAACAAGGACATTGCTTCAACATCTAAAAGAATGATTATTCTTCACAAAATGAAGACTGCATGTGATTTTTAAAAACTGAGTTTTTCTGTGTAGTCAATTTTCCACAGCCTAGCCTATCTTAATTAATTTAGCATTTGTGTGACACCAATCAGATGCTTGTTTAACATCACAGATCACAATTCTGTGGGCTTTGAGAGTGAATGAGACTGAAGGTGAATAAGAAAGTGATATGAAGAGCAGGAAATGGGAGAAGGTACAAGGGCAAATGAATGAGAACAAATGAACCAAACAAATGAAATTGTGCGAGAGAGCGAGCGAGCGAGAGCAATAATTCAGTAAATACATCTGTTGATCTCTATGGACACAGCCTGCAGAACCTTCACAACCCAGAAAGCACATCTAATTCAAATCTCATGACTCAATGTGAAAAAGTTCAAATATTCCAATTTGCTACCATATAGGACACAATAGCAGTTAGGCCATTTGGCCCATTGAATCTGCTCTGCCATTCAATCATGGCTGATATATCTCAATCACATTCTCCTGCATTGTACCAGTAACCCCTGAACCCTTATGAATCAAGAACTTATCTCTGTTTTAAATACACTCATCAACTTGGCCTCCACAGCCTTCTGTAGGAATGGGTTACACAGATTAACCACCCTAATCTCTAAAGGGTCACTCCTTCACTGAGGCAGTGGGTTTGTCCTAGTCTCTCCTACTTGTGGAAACATCTCATCCACATCCACTCTATCCTGGCCTCTCAGTATTCTGTACGTTTCAATGAGATCTCCCCCAACCCCATCCTTCTAAACTCAATGAAGTACAGACCAAGAGTCCTCAACTGCTCCTGATATGACAAGCCATTCATTCTCAGCAGAGATAGTAGGAACTGCCGACGCGGGAGAATCTGAGATAACAAGGTGTAGAGCTGGATGAACACAGCAGGCCAAGCAGCATCAGAGGAGCAGGAAAGCTGACGTTTCGGGTCGAGACCCTTCTTCAGAAAATTTCTGTGTTCATCCAGCTCTACACCCTTTTTATTCATTCTCAGCATCATTCTTTAAATTTATTTAAAAAGACTGATAATTCATTCATCTGCCCTAAAAATCTCAATTCCAAAGAATCAATTTATGAAGAAATTACCTCGCTACAAAAGGTTCATGCAATCTTATTGAAACATGGAATATAATAATACAGAAATCTTCATCTTGTCTTTTCAATCAAATAGAGACATTCAAGGGAGTGTATTTCCTTAAAACACGGAGGGACAGAGATGAAGGAAATGTCTTAAGCAACTGTATTCATGACAATGTTATGAAATTCAGAAGATGGCACTATTTGTTATTACACACATGCCAAAATGTGACAACTCTCTGCATTTATTGCACTTCAATGTGTCAAATGTATTTAAGGAAAACAGCAGTCTCTTCATGCTGCTTTCAATTGAGGTAGAATTAAAAATTTAGAAGCAACTCTGTTTCTGCAAGTTTCTCCCACCAAAAGAAAATTTAATTCTTTATCGATCTCTGAATTTCCTCTGCCAAGATTTAGGTAACACTTGTAATGCCACATTTATTCCTAGTGGCAATTAAGGCTTTTTCCCTTTTGGGCCAGAAAACCTACTTTAACCATTGGTCACCCCCAAAAACACAATAGACTGTCCATTACATTAGAGGATCATAACTGGGAGTCTGAGAGGTTTTCACTATATTCACACCAAATCATTATCATTCAAGAATAAATTATTTCCATTCTGCACGTAAGCTTGCCAAAAGTGAAGTAAAACTGATCACTACCAAATGTAAGTGTTATACAATTCATTACTAAGAATACGAACCTCAAAAATAACCCCTTTTTCTAAAAAAAAAATTGGTGGTTCCTAGCAGCTGTTTACAGGACCAAGCATGACATGGGTGGCTGATTAAACTTCCTCTGCTGTTGGAAGCTTGCAGTTTCTAGTCAGGGTCCTGCAGTATCACAAATACCAAGTGTGTACAGCATGAATGTTGACCTTAATTGCATTGAAAAAAGTGAGCCTGGAGCTTAAATGCACATCACACATGGCGATTCATCTGACTTTCAATCATGTCAGCTTGCTGACTATGATTTACTGCCTGGTTTTACAACGTGACTGAAGCCGTTATTGAAAAAAAAAATGCTCAATTGTCAAAACAATGACAAAAGACAAATGAAATTGGCTACCGATCACAAAATGCAAGATCAGCTCATTTGTTGTCAATCACATTAGGTATTATTCAGTATTTCTCAGAACAGAGATTCACAGGTAGGGTATAAAGCATTCACAAAAACCACAGTTCACACAGGTGGGTGACCACCCCTGACATATTTACACTTAATTGTCACCAAAATCTCAAAAGTGTGGCACTCCTTGACTCAGTCAGTTTTTGCCTCTCCTATATGTCATACCCTACATTTATGGCCCACTAATTACTTCTCAGTTTGTCTCATTCTTGCTCCTATTTTGTCAGTCTTGGAAATGGCTTGGATATGGCTGAAATCTAATAGTTTTACATCAATTATTATAATTGTGCATTAAGTCCTGAGGGAGGGTAAAGGCTGTTTTATCATCTATAGCAAATCATCTGCATTACATGGTCTTTTGTAGTTCAGCGATCTTCCAAAAAAAAACACATCAGACCCACCAGATTCCTCCTGACTTTAATATTTGCTTGTCACACTGTACACTGAACCTCAAAGAGCTAGTATTGTTAGCATTACCTCTCAAAGGATATATTTTTTGTGTCAAGGCACGTAGAAACGATAGGGGATGTAAGGCGATTTGCAATCTGGTCCTTTGTTGGTCTTATGGAGGATAAAGCGAGGCCTTGTTGCTCTTCTGAAAGTGTAAAATGTTCTCGGTCTACAACTTGGTTATCGTGGTCTATCTCTATAAATTCTGCTGAGTCAGCTGTCATCAGAAAGAAAAATCATGGAAATGAGGAACTTAACAAAACACTATTATAAATTAAAAACGATTTATATTATGTTATGTGATGAAAAATATTTAGTTGTTTAATAACTTATGGGTTGAGTTCAAATATTTTTGCTAAGAACTTTACTCACTTGTCATTAATTCACATTGAGAATACAGGTTCATAAGGGCTAACCTCCTGTACAAAAGGTCATTTTTATCACATGAATTCAAATATTGGGAATTTGGACATTTTAGTAATGAGAGTCACTTTGGGTAAACTTGAACTGGCCTCGTCCAAGGTGGGTATATACATGTTTTCCAGCTGGCATATGGGTATAGCAATCAGAGAGGAGGTCCTCTGATTGTTCCCCTTTCCCCACTCCTAGCCTTTCAGCTCTGAGGAGAGAAGCCAACCATAACATGACTAGTGCCACTCCAGCTAATGCCAGGATGGAATCAGAGACCTATCACCGGAGTTGTAGAAGGCAATGTAGGAGCAGGAGTAGGCCACGTCGGTCCTTCGAGCCTGCTTTGCCATTCAACATGACCATGGCCGATCATCCAACTCAGTATCCTGTTCCATTTTCTCCCTAAATCCTTTGACCCCTTTAGCACAAAGTCTATATCAATCTCCTTGAAAACATTCAATGTTTTGCCCTCAACCACACTCTGTGGCAGCGAAGACCCCAGGTTCTGGGGTCATCAAAACATCCTTCGTGCGTTCACAGATCTCGTCTAGTCAAAATATTATAGGTTTCTATGATATCCCCCTTATTCTTCTAGACTCCAGTGAAAAGAGACCTGCTCAATCCAATTCTCTTCATACGTCAATCTGCTAAATCTTCATTGCATTCCTTGTGTAGCTAAATCAGCCTTCCTCATTGGGCCCAATTGCCTTGCCTAGCCCGTATACATTGTCCAATAACTTTGATTGATCAATTGTTTGGTTTACAATGTGGTTGCAACTATTGTCTGGGGGGCAGGGGAGAAGGAGGTTTGTGGAAGAGAAAATAAATTTAAAAACTTCAGACCTACTCAAGTTTAAAAAAAACTATAATACTCACCCTTGCCCTGAAACATATAGGTGCGATGGCCCCTTTCCCACTTCATATTCTCAAAGTTCAGTAAGGTTGTATCCACTCGCAGATTGGCACCACTCTTCCACACACGGTACACATCACTTGGGCACATCTTTGACACCAGGGGAACTGGGAAAAGTGAGAAGAATGGAGGAAATATGTAGGGGTGAGAAGAAGATTTTAAAAAAATGTTTGCAAGATAAAAGTATTTTTTTCCTTGTACTTGTACTATAACATTTCATGGTACCTTAGCTACCATGAAATGTTACAGAAAATTTACATTTGATTTGGTGGCTATCTCCTTACATATAGTCACAATACACAAGTTTAAGTCAATTCTGTGACACTAGTTTAAATTGACAAATTTTAAAAGGCTTTGATGATCGTTTTCAAGGTTGGAAGCTTCAAAGTTGAAGCAATTCACATAACGTGTGATTGACAATGGCAGTGGCTTTTTGTTTAAATAGAGATGTTATTTAAATCCAAATAATCCTCACAATCATCTGAGGGTAATTATATTGACTCTTTCAAATCAGAAGGAATTCAAATGTGCTCAAGCCTGAAGGAGACTTGAAACCAATAGAGGTAAAATAAACACAATGCTGGAGAAACTCAGATGGTCTTGCGGCATCAGTGGACAGAGAAACAGAGTTCCTGTTCAGAACAGTTCTGAAGAATATTTATACCGGACTTGAAACAGTAACTCTGTTTCTCTGTCCATTGATGCCGCAAGACCATCCGAGTTTCTCCAGCATTCTCTGTTCGTTTCAGAATGCCAGCATCTGCAGTATTTTGCCCTAAGGCAACAGGATGATCTTGACAATTTCAATTATTGAGAAGAGCAGCAGAACCTGAGCCCAGCTCAAATAAATGAGCTGGATCCAATCAAATTTCCTCAGTGTCAATCCTTTCTCACGTTTGTAGGATACTGTTTCAAATCATACTGTTCTCTGCTTTGTGTGGTTTCATTGTTGACTATGTTCAGCACCTTGGGATGTTTCACAGTGATAAAGACACTATCTTCTATGCAAATGCAGTGACACCATAGCATGTGGTAAAGTGATACATCAAAACCTCACAATCTCAATTAACAACCTGACAGAAGAGTAATGCAGTAGTGAAGGTGACTGACAACCTGTATCCATTTAGGCCAGTGATACAGAATTTGTAGCTACTTCTTATGTATTGGGACCTTAAGCAAAAAGACAACTACCAAATCAAAAGTAATACTTTCATATAAAAGCAAACACTTTATTGTAGAGAAAGGCTTCTAGCACATCTCCTTGCATCCATCACAAGTAGGTTTAAGTAGGTTGCCTGCCTACTTTCTTGGTTGACTGAATCCACATGGTGGCAGGGAAAATAAACAGAAAGAGGTCACTTATACCAATACAGAATATATTTTATATCTTGGAAACTCAAACGGTAGGTGGGTGCACATTCACAATGTCCACATTAAACTCAACCTTAGAAACACCATAATCATGGCAAAAGTCCACGTATCATCCCATATTAAAAAAAGAGAGGCCGGTGAGAATCATTTCAAATAGTTCATTATCTTTAAGCATGTTACTAGGGCAGGGTTAGCTGGGAGCAAATGAACATTAAAAATAAGAAATCTGCATTAAATTCACTGTCAGTTTGGGCACACCAATAATTAGCTAATGTAAAAACAAAGAACACTTACTCCAGCTGGTAAACTCCCACTTCATTTCCACGTAAAAATCAGAAGTCTGTTAAGAAAGATGTTAAAATGGATGGGGATTAGACAGATAAAGTCTTAAGGATTGCCAAGGGTTTTAAAATAGAAAACAAAAGTTGCATCCTCAGCTAATAGTGAATTCAACGTCTAATAGGCCTAAACCAGTTAATACAGTTACACTTTACTGTCGTGTACATGAAAATGAATCTTTTATTTAAGTAGTAACTGCTGAGAGGTCATCAAGGAAACCAAGGAAGAGGCATGACTAAGATACTAGAGTGCCAAAGTTAATCTAGCAACACTGACCCTTTACCCTATCCTCAGTTATTATTAAGTAGCATAGATTAAGATTTTTTTGGAGAGGGATATTATTGCTTAGAAATTAACTACCTTGTCAGCAAGTGTTGCTAGGTTAAATACAGCATTGGTTACATGTAAAGAAGGGCTTCCCAAATTGGGATTGGGACCTAAAGTGGGATCACGAGCCAAAATTTTGGGGTTGTGAGCTCCAAGGCAGCAATGGCTCCCATACAGCTCTGAAAGAATTATAACAGCTGTGTTCCTTCTCTGACAGACAGGCCCCATGGCCAGCATCCACCTCTCTCCATTTTCACTGATGGGGTCATGACGATTTTAAAGCCTCTAACTGGGGTCACATTGGAAAAGAAAGTTTGGGAAGCACTGACATAAGGAGGTTTTATTGTTGTGGTGGTATCATTGGACTTGTAATCCAAAACTCCAGAAGGTGGTTCTGAGGCCACGGGTTTGAATTCCAACATAGCAGATGGTGTAATTTGAACTCAATAAAAATCTGTAATTAAAATATAAAGCTAGCCTACTCACGACCATATAACCACTGTTGACTGTCATAAAAAGTCTATCTGGTTCACTAACACCCTTTAGGAAAGAAAATCCGCCATCCTTATCTGGTCTGGCCTACATGTGACTCCAAACTGATAGCAATGTGGTTAACTCTTAAATGCCCTCTGAACAATTAGGGACAAGCAAAAAAGACTGGCCTAGCTAGTGATGCCACACCCAGGAACAAACAAAAATAAAGGTTTCTCCATAAAAACTCAACAATGCCTGAATTTGGTTACAAGCACCTCACACTAGTGTACAAGATTTTCATTTTCTCAATCCGGCTACATTTACCACGTCCTCTTGATTATTCCAACTAAGTATTCTTTAGTCTCGTCTACTATTAAAATAGATTAAATTAAGCAGATCAGGCCTAACCTCTCCACAATGTGAATGTCAATATCTTACTGTTTTAAAATTGCAGTAATTTTTAATATATTCAGTCAAGGGACAGAGACATTGCTGACGTATTCAGCAATTACTGTGCACCTATGGTTCCATTTCTGCGAGGTGGTGAGCCACAATTTTGGGCAACTGCAGTCCATGTGGTGTGGTTATGTCCACAATGCTGTTCCATTAGGGAGTTCCAGGTTTCTGTTCCAATGACTATGAAAGAATGGTGACATATTTCTAAGTCAAGATGGTGTGGTGCTCCCATGAGTCTGATTCTTTGCTCTCTAGCTGGTAGAAGCTGCAGCTTTGGGAGGTGGTATCAAAGTTTAGTGAGTGATAGCCATCTTTCCAGACCAATCTCTCTAAATAGACTTTGGGTTTTCAGACAGAGGTACAGAAAGGCAAGAGCGGTAATCCCAAGATAGAGTGCTTTGAATTACTATGTGAAATTCAGAGGACTCAATTCTCTGGAACTGGAAATGAGCAAGAGGAGACAAAATGCATATGTTTAAGATTACAAAAAGATACGTTGGAAACTAGTCACAGTTACAATTAGTTTATTGTGCAACTTCTCCTATGAAAAACTGGACTTAAGCCAGATAAATCCGGAAAGTCCCCAGACTATGCAGGGCTAACAGATCTCAGCAGCTGACTCCAAATTACCTTCAGTGTCCTAATACCAGGAAGAGAGAGGGGAGATAATATTTTCCTGGACACTTGTTCCTGACCACAATAAATCAAACCTTGCTTGAAAAGATGTGAATGTCAAGAGAAAGTAAGAATTCAGCTGTATTACAAACAACCTCTGAACAGCCAACTTGATGTGTGAGCCTGGCTATTGAAAAAAAGAATGATTACTTGAGCCAGTTACTGGAGGGCTGTTGTTGCTTGCAATACATACCAAAGCTAGGAATAGTACCTTCAGGCGAGCAGGGAAAAGACAGGGTAGTAAAATCATTGACAAATATAATGGATGACAGAAGTGAACAAACAGTTTCTTAATTTGTGGAATAAATTGGCACTCTGATCACTAATGTGAAATTTGTTGATTTTTGCCAATAGGAGTGCCAGATTTCCATTTTGAGGGAGCAAGAAGAAACAGATTTGAATCACGCTAGAAATGGATGAGCTTAGGAAAATGAAGAAGTACATACTTGGACAAGATGACAAATTCTGGTCAGGTTTAGGTTCCAAATTTAAGTCTAAATTCTAAATACAGTCATAATTCAAACTATATGCCTTAGTCAAACTGTCTTTATCATATCTGAAGATTTATATTTTTGTTGCTAAAACTTGAATGCAAGAACAGTTGTTACCTTTTGTATCTTGTTGAGTAGTTCTGGAACTCCATTCAGCTGCGAGTTTATTCGATTGTAATCTCGATACTGAAGAATTTTTTCCAACAGCTCAGGATCTCCTGTGCTGACTGCCTCTTGTAGAACTGAATAGAATAAAGTGTCAATTAGCAATTGAGAATTTGATTACAAGATTCACTAATGCAAGATCAGATAGACACGGAAACTAGAGGGCTCTTATGGTACTGTCCTTACCACGGGGCCAGGAGACTTGAGTTCATGGCTCACCTGCTCCAGAACTGTGAAATAACACCTCTGAATGAGTTGATTAGAAAACATATAGACAATGTAACTGTTAAAAATTCAATGTGTCAAAATTAACTTACTGTCATTAAAATAGCAAAGCACTACAGCATTCGTTACTAACAAAGTGTGAACCAAGCCACTAAGAAATATTCAGACAGATGACCAAAATCTTTGTGAAAGCTAACGGCACAGCCACCAATGGTAGGGTAATTTAAATCAGGAATGCGAAAAGTATCAGAATTACAGGAATGCAGAATTATCAGAGTTTGCGGGCTAGATAAGCTTCCAGAAACAAGGTGGTGAGGACAGCCTTATGCAATGTGACATATTTTTCCTATGTCCCTCACAGCTGGCCAGCACCAAATTAGTTTATCACAATTGAAGCAGCAGTTGGCATGCTTCAGATTGATCTATTCCCTAATCCATAGGTGCAATCATGATTCCTATTGAATCATTCTGGTCAGACAGGCTTGGACTCATCTCATTTCCATTGAAATGAGAAGACAGGTGGCTGATTCACAATGCCAGTTTTACACCCGAATATCCTTTCCTCAGTTCTCAAAAGGTTTTTTAGATTAGACTTCTTCAACGCACACCTTGCTGTGCTCTCATCCTCCAAATTATGCTAAATTAGCCTAATATATCATGGGCTAAATGAAGTTCTAGTTGCCCTTCTCCTCATCCTCAAACTAAAATGGTTTTGTACAAATCCCTTATGTTCTTACCCTCCTTAGGGGCGGCAACAGCCCAGTGGTATTATCACTGGACTGTTAATCCAGAGACCCGGATAAAATTCTGGGGACCTGGGTTCAAATCCCTCCACAGCAGATGGTGGAATTTGAATTCAATAAGGTATTAGAAATTAAGAGTCTAATGATGACCATGAATCCATTCTCAATTGTCAGAAAAAACCTACTGGTTCACTAATGTCCCTTAGGGAAGGAAACTGCCATCCTTACCTGGTCTGGCCTACATGTGATTCCAGACCCATAGCAATGTGGTTGACTCTGGGCAATTAGGGATGGACAATAAATGCTGCCCAGCCAGCAATGTCCTCAGACAACAAGGTGCAGAGCTGGATGAACACAGCAGGCTTCAAAATCTCCCCTCCCACTACCGCATCCCAAAACCAGTCCAGCTCATCCCCGCCTCCCTAACCTGTTCTTCCTCCCACCTATCCCCTCCTCCCACCTCAAGCCGCACCCCCATCTCCTACCTACTAACCTCATCCCGCCCCCTTGACCTGTCCGTCCTCCCTGGACTGACCTATCCCCTCCCTAACTCCCCACCTACACTCACCTCTACTGGCTCCATCCCCGCCTCTTCGACCTGTCTGTTTCCTCTCCACCTATCCATCTTCTATCCGCCTCCCCCTCTCCCCATATTTATTTTAGAACCCCCTTCCCCTCCCCCATTTCTGATGAAGGGTCTAGGCCCGAAACGTCAGCCTTTCTGCTCCTATGATGCTGCATGGCCTGCTGTGTTCATCCAGCTCTGCACCTTGTTGTCTCGGATTCTCCAGCATCTGCAGTTCCTACTATCAGCGATGTCCTCATCCCATTAATGAATAAAGAAAAAAAATCTCTGCAGCCTTCTCCAGCCCTCTCCCCGCCATTGGGTCTTCCGATGTCAAAATGGAGTAGTCCCCTTCCTTTAAATCCTCTCCAGGAAAACCGTGTGTTACCTCAGCCTTTTCATAAATCTCACTCTTACAATTCTTAAAACTCAGTTTTTTTGCCATGATGGCTCTGTTAATATTCCCATCATATTTATGCATGTGCTGTTTGTTCCCTTCCATCTATTTTATTTTACTCCCTCACCTCCAAATCATCTACCTTGAAGATAACATATAAACTCAAGATGTCATAGTTATACTTCACATTGTCCTACTACCTGGCACTCTATGTAAGTGGGTTGCCAAAAACAACAGGTCTTTTGACAAATCCAAAGAAACAAGTTGGTCATTTGCAAGAAATATCTAAATTCAGACCTAAAATATAAACAAAAATGCTAGAGAAACCCAATGGGTTTGGCAGGCTCTGTGAAGTGTGAACCAGAGTTAATATTTTGAGGTGGAACTGAAGTGGCTGGAAAATAATGGTTGCTGTGCTGTTGACAAAGAGAGAGGTGGAGCCAGTGGAACAGATGGCGCGAGTGCACAGAGTGATAGGCATAGGAGTGTCAGAAGAGAAAGGATATAGATGAAAAACAGGTATTAATAACAGAAAATAAGTCAACTCTGCTAACAACAAATCCACATAAAGAAAACACAATTGTTGAGGAGATCAAAATAGACTACTGTATTACTGGCCTAAAGTTGTTAAACTCAAGATAGACCTGTAAAGTGCCCAAGTGGAAAATGAGGTGCTGGTCCTCAAGCTTGTGGTGGGCTTCATAGGAATAGTACAGTGGGCCTAGGATAGAAATATTATCATGACAGCAAGATGACGTATTGAGGTAGCAAGCAATTGGAAAGTCAGGGTCATTCTAAAGGACACAGCGGAGACGTTCCACAAAGTGATCTCCTAGTCTGTGTTCAGTCTTGCCATAGTAGAGGAGACCGCACTGACAGCAATGAATACAGTAGACTGGATTTAAAGTACAAGCAAATTTCTGCTTCACTTGGAAGGTTAGTTTTGGCCTTTGGACAATGAAAGAGAGAGAAGTAACAAGGCAAATCTACAATTACATGAGAAGGTGCCATGAGAATTAAAACGAGTGACAGAAGATGTGGATCAGAGTGCCATGGAGAAACAGTTCCAGTGAAACGCTTACAAGGGAGGGGAGAGAAAGATGTGTTTGATGGTGGTATCCCTGCTGGAGATGGCAGAAAGGTGAAGGATGATCCTTCGAATGCAGAGTCTGGGGTTGGGGGATGGGGTGGAAAGTGAGGACAAGAGAGTTCTATCATTGTTATGGGGGATGAAAAGGGGTGAGGGCAGAAGTATGGAATATGGGTCAGACATAGTGAATGCCCTGGCAACCACAGTGTACAGGGGAGAGAGATGAGATGAGATTAGACAGAAATGAGGAGAATGAAATAGAATCTTTGTAGAAAGCAGACTGTGAGGAAGTGTAGTCAAAATAACTGAGAGTTGGTGGATTTGTTGTGGAGATTGGGAGCTGTGTATCCCAGAAATAGAAACTGACGTCAAGGAAAGGAAGGGAAGAGTCGGATGGACCAGGTGAAGGTGAGTGAAGGATGGAAATAGGAAGCATAATTGGTATATTTTTTCCAATTCCAGATAACAGAAGGAAGCAATACCAATTAGATCATTAATTTGCTAGAGAAAAAGTTGTGGAAAGGGACCCCGACTAGGACTGAAACAAGGAATGTTCCACATATCACAGAAAGAGACACGTATATCTGGGACCCATGTGGGTATCCATAGCCACAGCTTTTACTTTGAAAAGGTGAACAATTTCTTCTTTAACTCTTCACGAAGTGACAAGCTCAGCCAGATGAAGGAGGGTGGTTCGAAGAAAGGATTGTTCAGGCCTCCTTTCAAAGAAGAAATGGAGAATCTTCAACCATCCTGATGATTATGATCAGAGGGATTATATGTCCATGATAGAGAGAAGGATCTGTAGTAAGAATCCCCTGACCTTCCAGTTACTTGCCATTTCAATATACCATTTTGCCATCATGCTAACATTTCTGTCCTAAGCCTGTTGCAGTATTCCAGTGAAGCCCAGCACAAGCTGGAGGAACAACACCTCATTTCCTGCTTAGGCATTCTATGAGCCTTCAGAATTCAACACTGAGTTCAACAACTTGACATTATGAACACAGTCCTATATGATGATTACACCACCATCCCTCTCCAATGTCTTGTTTGTGTGGATTTGCTTTTAGCAGAGCTGATCTATTTTCTGCTAATAACAACTACTATTAACGCTTACTCCTCCTTGGTCTTTGCTCTACTACCACTAGCACTTCCTTTGTCTTTTGCAGTGGACACCCTCACTATCAGTTTCACTTGCTCATACTCCCCATGTAAACAGCATAAAAATCAACACATTCTAGTTGCCTTCAGTTCGGAAGAAACATAACATTACCGCTTCTCTCTCCACAGATGCTGTCAGACCTGCTGTGATTCTCCAGCAATTTATCTTTTTATTTCAGATCTGTAATACTTTGCTTTTAAAGACAGGTCTGCTAAGCCAAGTTGATCAGATTAATTTTGTTCCAGATTTGCAGCAATGTGACATTTTGCTTTCGCTCTAGAGTTAAACTGTGTTTTACTGAAGAAAACGTTCCTCTTCCTGGGATATGTTGTTTATTGCTGTACTGCCACTTGACCACAGACTAATAGGATGTGGTGTAACATGTTCTGTGCCTCACACAAGCTTCAGCTCTTCCTTTCAGTCAGCGGCTAAGCACTTCCTCTCAGTCTGGGAGAAAACAAAAAGGGAGAGAAATGCAGGGCACCCCCAAAAAGCAGCAAGGGTTGAATTAAGTAATAAAAATTCCCTGACTAATTCTAGATCTTAGTCTTGCTTCTCTTTTTGGGGAAAATAGGTGCTATCCTCCTCAGAGGCTCTTCTCACCTACCCAACATTTATTTGTTCTGTGCTTTATACAGAATTGTTACTAAGCACTCCTGACCTGTCCATCCTTTGGCATTCTCCTTGTCGACAGAGGCATTGTTTCGAAGCAGTACGTTGACACATTCCAAGTGTCCTAGTGAGACAGCGAGATGCAATGGCGTCCGACCCCGTGGATCAACTGCTTCAATATCATGCTGCAAGGCCAAACTGATAATTATCTGATATCATAAAGTACTAAAAACTGATTTTCAAAATAGCTCAATGTGCATTACAATGTGGTGATGATTTATGGATCAGGAAAGTTTGAGGTATGATGCCTAGTCTCTGTTGAGTTAACAGGCAATAGTACCTGAAGTATAGGAGGAATGAACAAAACTTATTGTCCCCAAGCTAGAAGAGTTAAACAAGTAATAATTAGAGTACTGATGCCTGGTCAGTTTCCTGTTCAAACAAAAAGAAATGCATGCTAACATTGATCAAATCCTCAACCAATTTGAGTTACAAGTTTCTTTGCTCTCTACTAAATGTGTTCACACTCCTGCTTAGGCGCACTTGTGATTTGGGACCTTTTGACAATGATATTGAAGGAACAAAGTAGTAAACAAAGAGGAGGAACATTAAAATGTTGGCTGTGTTCAAAGTAGAAAAAATGTTACCAGATGGTAGACGTGGGCAGCACAGTGGTTAGCACTACTGTCTCAATGCCAAGGACCCGGGTTTGATTCCAGCCTCGGGTGACTGTGTGGAGTTTGCATGTTCTCCCCTTGTCTGCACGGGATTCCTCCAGGTGCTTTACTTTCTTCCCACAGTCCAAAGATGTGCAGGTTAAGTGGATTGGCCATGCTAAACTGCCCATAGTGTCCAGGGATGTACAAGCTAAGTGGATTAACCATGGGAGTTGCAGGGTTACAGGATAGGGTAGGGGGTTGGGGTCTGGTGGGATGCTCTTCAGAGAGTCAGTGTGGACTTGATTGGCCAAATGGCCTGCTCCCACACTGTAGGGATTCTATAACATCGCAAGCTTCTTAAGGAAGAAGATATCAGTGGCTGTAGCCCCATTCCTAAATGGGAATGGATGACTGCAAATTTTACAGCTGTGCTGAAAAGAAGTTGGGACAAACTCGCTAAAAGTTTCCCATTATTACAGATAGTTGCCACTTGGAGAAGCATGGTGGAAAATGAAAATTGGAATCGATTTATTCAAGTCAAATTTAGTGGGTTACTTAATGCCATAATAGAGAAGGCAGGTGAGGATAGTGATGTTGGAGTTGCCCATGGGTGAAGAGAACTGTTAGTTGAGGTAGCAGTTTCCACAGTCAGAAAAACATCATGTTTGCACATTCTCCCCATGTCTGCGTGGGTTTCCGTTGGGTGCTCCGGTTTCCTCCCACAGTCCAAAGATGTGCAAGTTAGATGGATTGGCTGTGCTAAATATCCCATAGTGTCCAGGGACGTGTAAGTTAGGTGGATTAGCCATGGGAAACGCAGAGTTACAGGGATAGGGGGTGAGTCTGGGTGAGATGATCTTTGGAGAGTCGGTATGGACTTGTTGGGCCAAATGGCCTGTTTCCACACTGTAGGGATTCTATGATTCTATAACCTGTACTCATGCCAACAAGATAATGAAGTGACTCATAGAAATCTTAATGGGAAAGAGAAAACTTGTTATTTAGTGTAGTGTAGAAGGGAATGTGTGATCCCACCATAATCAAAGGCTTTTTAAGTAATTGCCTTTACATATAATAAAAATGGCTGTAGATAGTAGAGCGAAGACCCCATGGCATCAGCAGGGGGCCTGAAGGACAAATAGTATAAACACCAAGGACTGAATGACATATAATGAAGGGTATAAACAGATAACCTCTGAAAAGGATAATGGAAACTGAAAGGAATGAGATAGCATTGCAAGGGGGAATTTGCACATTACTTCTTCATCATATTCTCGGGAAAATAAACAATCGCAACTTCATAAGATAACAAACAGCACTCAGTCAGTATGATGCAGCTGGCAAATGTCTAGGGAGGGGCATAACAGTCAGAGGGGAGGTGGCAAGCGCTGATGTCAACGTTGCATGCAATCATTCTAATGTGGAATGTACAAATATCCTGTATTTTATTGGAGGGGTGTATTTTGGAGTCTGTCTCCAGTGACCTCTTCCAGGCTATGTGGTAGGAAACTCTGAATAAAGATTGATTTGTCCTGCCGAACACGGGACTCAAGACTCCTCTTTAACAATTGTTGCAGCAAGTTGGGTACTGCATGGGCCTACAACTATGTGGGTCTCAATTAAGTGAATATGTTTGACATACCACCCTTAACAAACCTCGTAGTTGGTCCCAGCTATAAACTGCAGTATTTAAAGAACTAAGGGAGAGAAGGGAGTTGTGCCGTGTGAGGCGGATGTTCAATAGACTAGTTCACCCCGGGGATGGTGAAGAGCCCCACAGTTGAACAGGAAGAGGACAGTGACCCTAGTTCATCCTGGGGACAGTGAAACAGTCCCACAGTTGAACAGGCAAAGTAAAATCCACACTGGGGATGAGAGAGTCCCACATTAGGACACTAGGCAGAAAGTGCAAAAAGGATTACAAGGTAGGACATAGGAGTGCACACAGCGAACTAAGGAGGGCAAGAAGGGAAGAAACCTTGCATCACTTTAAAGCTGGTTAATGAGTCAGGAGCAGGGTCTGAGCAAAATATTCAAGAAGGAGAAAGGAGATCAGGCTACTGCCCCCACCACTTTAGCAAGACCAAAACATTTTGTGTCAGCAGCCTGTTTCCTTTAATATCAGTCGTTGCCACAGTTGTATATTTTCTTTAGTTAAGTAGATAATGTATCACAATAGCAATGGCTTAATTGGCTTTAAGTTTGGGAAGCTGTGAGAAGCAACAGTTTTTAAATCTAGGTTATCATGCCACTGGCATGTTTGAAATTTAATATATCTGGCAAATGAATCAAAAGGAGAGATAAAGTTTTTTTTTAGTGCAACAAGTTGTAATAATCCATGGCACACTGCTTGAAAGGATGGTGAAAGAGATTCAAAAGTAACTTTCCAAAAAGAATTGAAGAAGGGAAAAATAACATTGCAGGAATGCTGATGACATCCAGGGTACTAGAACATTGAAAGCTCTTTCAGGAAGCTGGCATGGGCGTGATGGTCAAACAGCCTCCCCCTATGCAGTATAATTCTCAACTGAAGGTATAAGTAGTCAGTGCCTTCTGATAGAGCTGGGGAAAATGGTGAAACCAAAAAGTATATTCTCCTTCAGTGTCTTCACTGCAAATGTGGACTGATTCCTCAACCCTCCAGTTATTGAAAGGGCCAAGAAAAGTTAGAATGGAGAAAATTGGTGGGAAACAAAATAATCATGCAAATGCAGATTTGACCCCTGACGTGTTGACCCCCCCCCATAAAGGAACTACACATTACTTAGCTTTTACTCTGCCTAAATTAGGAGAAAATGTATCATTTATGTATTTGTATATTGTCATAAAATAATCTCTTTAAAAAGATAATATACAGAAGTACCAATTGCATACATTTAAAAAGATATATTTGCAAACTCTGCCATCTGTTTCAGTAACAAACAGGTGTCACATTATAATATAGTAGAACTAATTATAAATGTCAGTCCTCATGGTGAAGGGAACTTACGACTTTTGTGACTGTTCTTTCTTCCCAATTCACTCTGACCATTGCAAAGTATATATAAAACATCAAAATTATAAAGATTTATTTAGTGACAAGATAATGAAATGTAAAATGAGTAAAGGTAATTCAAACTATCAAGCTTGCTCCTCTCTTAAACAGTGCATCATCTTTCTTGTTGTGAAAAACACAATATTTTATTTTAAATCAAGACAAGGATAAGTGTTGGTCTCACATATCAACTATTCGTCTCCAATCTCGAAATCAGACATTGAAAAATTCCAAACCAACTTAAACAATTTAACTTGAGGAAATAGTAGTTCTTCCAATTTTGCCTCGAGTTATTTTTTACACTTATGGTAGCCTCAGAAGATTCCAACCAAATAATCTTTAAAATTAACTGTTCGAATACCTTGGAACATTTACAACACGCCCTATTTCAACCACTTAACTAAACTGAAGGGGGAAACCCGTTGCCTTGGAAATAGTGAAGATTTTGGATTCTTTCGGCTGAAGAAAATTAGATCTTCAAAGCAGTGACGGACTTCAAATAACTTCACCTATAAACACCATCTCAGGGAAGCTCTCCACCACCTACTGTGAAGTTTAAATCATTTCTAAGCGCAATCATACACTGAATAAAACCTTGCCCAGTATCAGTGACTTACTTGTTTCAGTTCTTCCTCAACTTCTCTATACTGGTTGTGCCAGACCAACAGGTGAAGTTTGTATTTGTTCCTGATGTCTTCCAATGAACACATCCTAGTTCTTCAGCTTCAATCGACCTCCGCCCTTTCCTCTATAAACCCCTCCCTCTAAAGTGAAAAGAGGACAGTGGGAGGGTGAGGTGAGAAAACAGAACAAAACTTCTGAAACTTTCCAAAAAAACTTTACAGGAAGAGATGGACAACAAGGAAATACAATCCATCCAGCCTAGAGGAGGGGACAATAATAAACACACTAGCACCCTTTTCAATAAATATCGGCATATTTGCTGATCTGTACGCTTATGAGAGTGATAATACCTAATTATTGCTTGTCGAACGACCTGATGCTTTGCTTCGCTTTTTTCCACTATCAACCATTTTCGCCACTAGCAGTATCCCCCCTCCTTCTCCCTTTAATTGTGGTTCAGCCCAAACTAAAGTCTGGCGTGGACCGGCAGGTAAACACTAGCTAATTACTTTCTAGGCTCACGAATAAAGTGACAGGTCTACATGTTCCATTCAACATGATGTCACATTTAACAACATTAAAAATATTTTGCAAGGGGGAAAGTAATGTGTGAAAAGTTTCTGTTCAGATAACTACATTTTTATAACTTCAGCTTCCCCCTCGCGCTCGTCGTCTTCCGACGCCTGCGTTTGGTTTGGCTTGTATACGCATGCGTGGCGCCCGGGTAGTCCTCCAAGATCCCGGCATACCATTCGACGTCGCCAAGCTGCTTGAGCCGGAGGCGAGTCTGATAGGAACTGTAGCCTGAGTGCAAACTTCATGCTGATGGCAGTTTGTAGTTAGAATTAAAACGCGCCTCTCGTTAAATTTTAGCGCGTCTAGTGTGATTTTATTTTTTTTTAAGATCCCGATTAAACGGCATTATTAGTTAACTGCCTCTGTCCATGTCGAAAAGATTGAGGAGTAACGACATCTGCGCCGACTGCAGCGTCCCCGGTAAGTGATTGTGGGGGAGGTAAAGGTCTGGGGGCAAAGGATGCTTTGTTTAAAAAATGCTTTTTGTTTAAAAATACTGAGACTTATTGTGCTGCCAACTGGGACTGGGAGAGGAAATTCAAGCAAGCTTCAGTTCTCTCTGACACACGCGCACACACGGAGGAAGTGAGAGAGAGCTAAAAGATGCAGAAACGCTGCAAGCCAACTAGGACGCAGCCAGGAAATATCCAGCAACTGGTTTGCGTTCTTTCATTCCACCCTCTCAACCGTGCCCTTCCTTTCTCTTTGGGATCGTGTTATAAAAAGCAGTACATCTTCAGCATAAAAATCATTCGTAGTACCCACTTCCTCAAACTTGTGGCCTCTATCCAGTCTGCACAATTCGAGTTTTAGTTTGTTAACTTTTTTTTATATTAAAGCTGGGGTTCTAATCTTTCATAGAGTGATTAGTATGCCGTATTACTGTTTGCTTGTCAGAGTTAATACTATTTGCTGTATGCATCCACTTGTAGATTTTGTGCATATCTCTTTTGTTATTGACTTGCTCATTTGTACTTATTTTTCTATAAACTTGACAATTTTTTTTCTTCTGTAGTTGGTATTATCTTTTTGGTAGGTGAGGAATTCCTCCAAATGCATCAGCATTTACAGTGATCCCTTCTACAATGGCTGTTTCAATGTTTCTTTGTACATGGAGTAATTTTTTGAGTTAGAAATGCAACAAGTTATTTCATAGTGATGTAATTGTCATCATAAATAGTGTACAGCATTCTTTCCTCAACAATTGCTATGTCATTTTGTACTGGTAGTATGTTAACTAGTGATAGCTTTGTCAAGACTTTACAATCACAGAACTTAATATTGTAAATTGCAGAGAGCAGCTAATATTTTGCAATTGCTTATCAGTCTATAATGATGCATAGCATTGAGTAATAAGGTAGTTGTATAAATTTGAAGTTGTATGGAAGAAATTGGTACACTGAAGTTTTAGAAGTAATTTTCTTTGCTCCCTGCTGCAAACTATTCCCTAGTTTACAGACTCCATATCTCCTTGAAAACTGCTTGAGCCTCTGTGTCATATTTGACTCCAAGATGAGCTTTAAATACTTTGCCACCCCCTTGCTAAGAACGTGTTTGCACTTCCAGAACATTGCTAGGTTTGTTCCTGCTTTTATTTCAATGCTGCTGAGACCCTTGTATGCCCTTGTTAACTGAAGACTGAGACAACAAGGTGCAGGGCTGGATGAACACAGCAGGCCAAGCAGCATCATAGGAGCAGAGGGTCTGTTCAAATGCATTCCTGCCTCCTATATTCTACCCTCCCTAAACTCAAGTTTATCTAAAACTCTGCTGCCCAGGTTCTTACTCCTGTTTAGGTCCTGTTTAACAATCACATCTATGTTTACTGACCTACAATGTTTCCCAGTCAAGGTACATTTCACTTTTAAATTTTTTATCCTTGTCTTTGCCCCTCTATATTTGTCTAATGCCCTTCTGATACACAGCCCTCCATGAAGACTACATTCATTTTATTTTCTCCTCGAGCATCTTCAATTGTTATTGCTGCACCATTAATAACTGTGCTTTCCTCTACTAAGGCACTTAAGCTTTCAAATTCCTTCCCAAATCTTGCTTCTATTTCTTTCTCCTTGGAGATGCTGTGCAAAGTCTACCTCTTTGACCAAGCTATTCACTAGCTGCCCTAATACCATGTGTGGGTTGGTATCAAATTTTGCTGTGAAGCACCATGAGACCTTTTATTACATTAATGCAATATGTAAGTGCAGATTGTTGTTCTATGATATGGCCATGCCAGATCTCCAGTTAAAGTATGCTCTGAGTGTTGGAAATGTGAAATGGCAGAAGCTGAAAATGCATGCCAGCCTAGCCAACAGCTGAAGGAGAAAGATGAATTGATGAAGATCTGATCAATAACAATGTGTGTTATATTTTATATGGATATTATTTTTAAATGTACTTCCATTTTTCTTATGTTCATGTGAATTACATTTGAATTTTTAATCTTGTCACTTTTTTGTAGTGCCATCTGGCTGCTTACTGTGCATTGTAACTAATTCAGTAGGTTGTCTTCATTGTTGTTGCCTTCTGACATGAAAATTTGTTATTTTAAGTCTTGCTGCTGGTACATGTGGGTTAGCTAGAGAAAAACAGATACATTGCTCTTGGAGAACCTAAAATATTTGCAGCAGAAGTTTTGCGGAACTGCTAATAGGGAAGGGTAACATTAGAGTACAGTGTCCTTCCCAGATTTGGATGAGGGAACAAAATGTAACATCTCCAAGTTTGCAGATGATATCAAGTTGGGTGGGAGGGTGAACTGTGACGACGATGCAGAGATCCTTCAGCGTGGTCTCGACAGGTTGGGTGAGTGGGCAAATCAGTGGCAATACAATATAATTTGGATAAATGTGAGGTTATTCACTTTGGAAAAACAAAAACAAGAAGGCAGATTCTTATCTGAATGGCTGTAAGTTGGAAGGGGGTGTGTGCAGCGGGACCTGGGTGTCTTTGTGCACCAGTTGCTGAAGATAAGCATACAGTTGCAGCAGTCAGTAAAGAAGGCAAATGGTATGTTTACACTAAAGTCGGTGGAGTTGTGGATAGTGCGGAAGGATGTTGCAGGTTACAGAGGGACATAGATAAGCTGCAGAGCTGGGCTGAGAGGTGGCAAATGGAGTTTAATGCAGAAAAGTGTGAGGTGATTCACTTTGGAAGGAGTAACAGGAATACAGACTACTGGGCTAATGGTAAGATTCTTGGTAGTGTGGATGAGCAGACAGATCTTGGTGTCCATGTGCATCGATCCCTGAAAGTTGCCACCCAGGTTGATAGGGTTGTTAAGAAGGCGTACGGTGTGTTAGGTTTTATTGGTGGAGGGATTGAGTTTCAGAGCCATGAGGTCATGTTGCAGCTGTACAAAACTCTGGTGTAGCCGCACTTGGAGTATTGCGTACAGTTCTGGTCGCCGCATTATAGGAAGGACGTGGAAGCATTGGAAAGGGTGCAGAGGAGATTTACCAGGATGTTGCCTGGTATGGAGGGAAGGTCTTATGAGGAAAGGCTGAGGGACTTGAGGCTGTTTTCGTTAGAGAAGAAGGTTAAGAGGTGACTTAATAGAGACATACAAGATGATCAGAGGATTAGATAGAGTGGACAACGAGAGCCTTTTTCCTCGGATGGTGATGGCTAGCACGAGGGGACATAGCTTTAAATTGAGGGGTGATAGATATAGGACAGATGTCAGAGGGGTGATAGATATAGGACAGATGTCAGAGGTAGGTTCTTTACTCAGAGAGTAGTAAGGGTGTGGAATGCCTTGCCTGCAAAAGTAGTAGACTCGCCAACTTTAAGGGCATTTAAATGGTCATTGGATAAACATATGGATGATAATGGAATAGTGTAGGTTAGATGGGCTTCAGATTGGTTTCGGAGGTCGGCGCAACATCGAGGGCCGAAGGGCTTGTACTGCACTGTAATGTTCTATGTTCTATGTTAGCCTTCATTGCAAGATGTTTCGAGTACAGAAGCAGGGATGTGTTGCAGTTGTGCAAGGCCTTGGTGAGACCGCGCCTAGAATATTGTGTGTAGTTTTGCTCTCGAGGGAGTGCAGCGAAGGTTTACCAGGCTGATTCCGGGGATGGCGGGTCTGATGTATGAGGAGAGACTAACTAGGTTGGGATTGTTTTCGCCAGAGTTCAGACAAATGGTGGGGGGGAATCCCCTAGAGACTTATAAAATTCTAACAGGACTGGACAGTGTAGGTACAGGGAGGATGTTCCCGATTGTGGTTGTGTCCAGAACCTGGGTCACAGTATGAGGATTCAGGACAGACTATTTAGGACAGAGATGAAGAGACATTTCTTCACCCAAGAGTGGTGAGCTAGTGGAATTCATTACCATAGAAAGTAGTTGATGCCAAAACACTGAATGTATTCAAGAGGCAACTAGATATAGCACTTGGGGCAAATGGGATCAAAGGTTATGGGGAGAAAGCAGGATTTGGCTATTGAGTTGATGAATAGCGGAGCAGATGCGAAGGGCCAAATGACCTCCTCCAGCTCCTATCTTCTATGTTTCTATGTAGATAATGACTGGCTTTATCTATCTTCTCAGGATTAATTACCAGAAAACATTGTATAGTTTGAGAGGACAAACTTAATGTGTCAATTTTTTTTATTTTCTTTTGCAGCGTGTGGAACTATCTGCTCGATTGTGTTTTGTTGAAGACAATCAGAGTTAGGTTTTTCGTCAACGTTGCTGAGAGTCTTGAAGGCATATGCAAACTGTACACCAGCCTTGTACCGTAAACAATGAGCAATACTTAGCTGGCTGGTACATTGACTAGTTTACATGACTTGTGCTTTAACAGCATACGCAGATCCTGAAGGGTGCGGTATGGAAAGGATATTCCCTCTTGTGGGAGATTCTAGAACAAGAGGTCACTGCTTTAAAAATAATAGGTCATCTATTTAACACAGATCAAACAAAATCTTTTCTGAGGGTTGAGCGCTTTTATAGTTCTGCTTCATCCATCGTTTGAGGAAAGATGTGGAAGCGTTGGAAAAGGTGCAGAGGAGATTTACCAGGATGTTGCCTGGAATGGAGGGAAGGTCTTACGAGGAAAGGTTGAGAGAGCTAGGGCTTTTCTCTTTAGAACGACGAAGGATGAGAGGTGACTTGATAGAGGTGTACAAAATGATCAGAGGTATAGATAGAGTGGACAGCCAGAGACATTTTCCTAGGGTGGAGGTAGCTATTATGAGGGGGCATAGTTTTAAAGTGAGTGGAGGTAGATATAGGGGAGACGTCAGAGGTAGATTCTTTACTCAGAGAGTGGTCGGGGCGTGGAATGCATTGCCGGAGAGGGTAGTGGAGTCGGCCTCATTAGGGGCATTTAAGCAGCTATTAGATAGGCATATGGATGATAGTATGAGGTAGGGGTGAAGGTTAGATAGACTTTCGGATTAGGGTAAATGTCCGGCACAACATCGTGGGCCAAAGGGCCTGTACTGTGCTGTACTGTTCTATGTTCTAAGAAAGGCTTTGAATATTTCTAAGGTAGTGGTTTGTAGCTTCTTGATGAGCAAAAGGGTTAAGGGTTATTGGGAGTTGGGTGGGATTGGGAGTAATCAGATCACCCATGATCTTATTGAGTGGTGGAATGTGCCTGAGGAGCTGAGTGGCATTCTGCTGCTACTAATTCATTGTTGTAGTATATCAGTCCTTTTAGAAGTGACTAGGTTATCTTTTCAACAGTGCTGCAGTACAGTAACCAAAGGACAGTGATTGATTTTACCTTCTAAGTTTCAACTGAAAATGTATGCAACACATTTTCATGTGAAATCAATGCATTCAGCTAAACTTTTCTATGATTGGTCAGTGCATTAAGTATAGGGGTTGGGATGTCATGTCGCGGCTGTACAGGACATTGGTTAGGCCACTTTTGGAATACTGCATTCAGTTCTGGTCTCCTTGCTATAGGAAAGATTTTGTAAAACTTGAAAGGGTTCAGAAAAGATTTACAAGGATATTGCCAGGCTTGGATGGTTTGAGCTGTAGGGAGAGGCTGAATAGGCTGGGGCTATTTTCCCAGGAGCATCGGAGACTGAACGGTGACCTTATAGAGGTTTGTAAAATCATGAGGGGCATGGATAGGTTGAATAGCCAAGAGGGGCTGGGGGAGTCCAAAAATAGAGGGCATAGGTTTAAGGTGAAAGGGGAAAGACTTAAAAGGTCCTAAGGGGCAACTTTTCCACACAGATAATGGTGCATACATGGAACGACCTGCCAGAGGAAGTGGTGGAGTCTGGTACAGTTACAACTTCTAAGAGGCATCAGGATAGGTATATAAATAGGACAGGTTCAGAGGGATATGGGCCAAATGCTGGCAAATGGGACTAGATTCATTTAGGATATCTGGTTGGTATGGACGAGTTGGACTGACGGGTCTGTTTCCATGCTGTACAGCTTTATGATTATAGTCATTTGTAACCGTTCTGAAAGTCTCCTGAAAACTGCTCTTTTGTGATTGTATTGCTTATTACCTCCCTATTAACTGTTCTATTGTCCATAGATACCTTATATTGTGTTTATCTTTAAAACTAAACTCTACATAAAGATAAGCCTACTTTCAACAAAAAGTTCAAGATGCCTTGACTGAATTTAAGTTTACCTATATTGTTCATCTACACAGCAAGTCAATTTCATTTCCAAAATGGCAACCATGTTTTAGAATTCTTGCATTTATGTTGTGCTTTTCCTGATGACTGTCACAAAACACTTTAGAACCAATGAATGATGTAGTCACTGTAATTTTGGAAATATAGCAATCAATTTGTGCTCTGTAACCTCTCTGCTACAGCATGTGATGATGGCCAAATAATCTGTGGTGCGGATTCTTGGGACTGGGATTAACCAGGACACTGGGGGTTTGACATTCAAGTGAGCAAATAGTTGGACCTCCTTTCTAAAATTTACGGAAAGATACTGTGTGCCATTGCTGCACTCCCTCAGTACTACAGTTTCAGTCTTAATATATGCTGTGGCTCTGATGTTGGACTTGAACTTGCTGTGGTTTGTTTCTCCAGCGTTTCACTAGGATTTCAATAAATAATTATAACCATGTGAACTTTTCATATAATGGTTCTTTCACAATTCAAGGGATTAAGCAATTGTTCTTCTTCCAAATTGTGGTCAAAAATGTAGAAAGTATCTGAGGTCTGCAAAAGCTGGTTGTTGGGGACGATACAGTATGGAGCTGGAGGAACACTGCAGGCCAGGCAGCATCAGAGGAACAAGAAAGTTGACGTTTCATGTTGGGATCCTTCTTCAGTCACAACTTGAATCGTCAACTTTCCTGCTCCTCTGATGCTGCCTGGCCTGCAGTGTTCCTCCAGCTCCACACTGTGTTGTCTCTGACTGCAGTATCTGCAGTTCTTGCAATCTCTGAGCTTTTTGTTGGGAACTGACTTACCACGGATATTGTGATGAGTTTGATTTAAGAGCGGTGTTGGCTAAATTAGAAAGTATCGATCTAAATTAATTTCCCCTAGCCCTCTCTATTACTTTGCACAACACCCATTGCATTTTGGTACTATTATGTTAAATAAACCTGGTGCTAGTGCTAACATTTATGTCATGCACCCCTCTCTTTCAAGTTCCTTCCTTTAATCATTCATTGGATATGCACATTTGTAGTCCATCTGCCATTGAGAAGGTGGGAATCAGCATCTTGAAATACTGCGTACTATGAGCTGTAGGTGTACACATTGCTAATAGGGAGAGGATTCCAGATTTTTGACCCATTCAATGAAGAAATTGCAATACAGTTCCAAATCAGAATGATGTGTGGCTTGGAGTGGAACTTGTAGGTGTTGGTGTTCCCATGCATCTGCTGGATATAGGCAAAGTATTTTTATTTTTCTGGTAGGTAGGATAAATGGTATGTCTTTTATGTGCAAATTAAATACAGTTTTATTGAGCTCAGCTTATCTGGTGTTTCTACACTGCCTTGAACTGAAAGAAAAAACAGTTTACATCAGTAAATTCACTTCAAGTAAAGGCTTGCTGCATGTGTTAACTTGCAGCTGATGAGATTTTAGATAAAACCTTTCAATTAAAGTTTGGCTTCTAAACTTGTGTACTGCCAAAAGTATAGCAAAAAGCCACTTGTTGATTTTTGTCAGACAATGAAGCTATTGACAAAAGCTATGGAGGATGATGTAATCCTCTGCAACGTGTCTGAGATCAATCACTCTATTCTGACTGTAAAAAGATGACTCAACTGCAGCATTTTATGTTCATAGCTGTTTATATCACTTATGGTCTCCAAAGCTGCAGTTAAGTAGAATTGTCTTTCAACCAAAATTCTCTGGCAGAACTGCATTAAAAATAGCGCCTGACTAACTTATTGAATTCTAAAGAAGAGCCACTGAACCCAATGCGTTGACTCTGCTTTCTCTGCATTGATACAGTCACACTTGCTGAGCTACAACAAAAAAAACTAGGGAAACTTATTGATGAGTACCTTGAGTTTATTGAAAAGTGGATTTAAATATTTTTATAGATTTGGGCTAAGTTATTATTTACCTGACATTCATCATCCATCCCTTTGTACTAATATAACATGGCAGGAGATTGAGACTCACCATGGAAATGGTAAGCTCGCAAAATTGAAAATAATTTTAAGATATTGAACACTACCAGATTCTTTCATGCCCTGGTGTGTAGAACTGACCTTAAAAACTGGCAAGATTTCCAATACATCTGATAACTTGATATCTTGTGTGAATGGAACTAAGCAAAAACAACTTCAGTTCTAATTTTGCATAGATTTCAAGCAAGGCAGGCAAGTAACTTTCTTAAAGGTACATAATATCATCACATGTGATACTTCGGTGTAAAGGTCCTTGCCTTCAGCCACTCACTCCCTTTCAGTGCAATGGAGTCAGTAAAATGTTCGTTCATTCAATCATATATTTAATGGAATAGGAATAGTCAAATAGCACAGAAATCAGTCTGAATGTTTCTGAGGTATCATGACAGTTAAGGTTGTTTAAAAACTCCAAAACATCTGTCTCAACAGTCTTTGTTATGTGAGCTAACATACCTGAAGGCCTTCGGACCGTATCACACTGGCACTGGTGTTTGACCTAAGAAACCATGTCACTTCCCAACATCATTCATTTCTTTTTACTATCTCCTCCCATTCAAACACGAATGGACTGAGATTCAGTTCTGTTAGCTACCTATGATATTTTGGGTCTCAGTCAAGTGATCTGGGAGTATTAGCAGAGGACATTAGCAAGTGGGAATTGCTGCTGAGCTTAACACCTTGTTCAAAGTCCAGCACTTTTTTGGAAGTGATTGAATAGCTATGAAAAGCAAGTATCTTGGCAGTTTTCCACGCTCTCATGCGGGCACTGAATTGTAGCACAAATAATGCGACCTTGGTTGATTTGATTTAACAGCACAGACTGGATATCCAGTCTGGGACTTTTCTGATTTTAGTTTTTGCAGCAACGTATGTTTTTAATCAAATAAGCTGTATGAAGAATTATTTCTTTCTGTCTTTCTGATCTTGTGCTCAGGGCTCAATTAAACTGTCGGTAGGTTACTGGCATTAATTTTCAGAATCAGAATCAACAGTAGTCCTGCATATCTGTCATCAAGAATACCATGATGTGGAGGTGTTGGCTGGGATGGACAAAGTCAGAAATCACACGACACCAGATTGTAGTCCAGCAGGTTTATTTGAAATCACAAGCTTTTGGGCCATAGCCCCTTTGTAAGGTCAAGTGAGAGAGAGAGCACACAGAATTCAGAATTTATGGACAGAGATCAAGGGCAGAGAGAGCAAAAGATTGTATAAATGGCGTGAGTCAGGGGAACATCTCAGCAGTCAAGGACATTCAGCTTCTGAGATAACAAGGTGTAGAGCTGGATGAACACAGCAGGCCAAGCAGCATCATAGGATTTGGCCTGCTGTGTTCATCCAGCTCTACACCTTTTTATCTCAGATTTTCCAGCATCTGCAGTTCCTACTATCTCTGACATTCAGCTTCTGATCTTCGAGTAAGTGTCCTCCAAGGCAGCCTTTGAGGTGCACAACAACACAAAATCATGGAGCAGAAACTGATAGCCAAGCTCTGTACCCATAAAGACAGCCTCAACTGTGATTTTGGGTTCATGTCGCGCTACATGTGACTCCACCACACTCTCCTGTATCTGTAAAATCTTCCTTACTGTCCTGTTTTTGACACCATCACCTTGATAAATTGTGATGAGCTCTCTAGCTTGTACAGTTTTGGATTACTTTTTACTTTTTGGTCTAATATTTGACGTGCGACTCTTATACTTATGTTATTCCAGGCATTTGCTTTGTCTCCAGCACCACCTTATTTTTGTTTTTTGCAGTTACGTCTCTGCCTCATTTAATCAGTTATAGGTCATCCCTTCACTTGTTAGTCAGCTGTTGACACTTCACTCACCCTGTTTAACATTTTTGATCATCTGCGGAGACTTATTATTCGACATGCATCACACCATTTGTATGATCTTTTGATATCTCTGCCCATAAATTCTGTGTTCTGTGTGCTTCTCTCTCACTTCACCTGACAAAAGGTCTATGGTCCGAAAGTTTGTGGTTTCAGATAAACCTGTTGGACTATAATCTGGTCTTGTGTGACTTCAGATCAATAATATCAACATCTTCAATAGGATTGCGGTTACCAGAATTTGACTGTATGCCAAATCAAAAGGCACGTTTATAAATCATTTTCAATGAACGCAAATGTACTTGTAGGGCAGCAAAAGATTTTAAGTGGACCTACATTTTACTCCACAAAGTTTCAAGGATTGTTTTGAATTGGGTTGATTTTTGGGAAATGTAATCCTGCTTCATCTACTGATGTGGTGTAAGTACTCTGTACTTACTTTGTTTTGAATTTCTTGGATTCACTAATAGGATTGTTCAGACTGACCTGGCTAATAAAATTGGCATTTATCCAATACATTTTGCATCCTCATGGTGTCCTAACGGCATCTCATAGACAATTAAATTATTTTAAAATGTAATCACTCTTATTCTACAAGAAAATGCAGAATGCTCACAGCAAATTGTCTTTCTCACACACGAAAGTAACAAGTTAATTTATTATAATGGTGGTGGTGGTGGTGGCGGCGGTTAGAGCAATAACCAAGAAGTGTCTCAGTTTAATATGGCATCTGTAAGACAGCATCACTGACATTACAACACTTTTCCTGACCCTGAATAGGCTAATGGTACCTCAGTTTAACACTTCATTGAAATACAATGCCTCTGATGCAACACTTCTCTTCAGAGTTGTTGAGGTGTCAAACTGCAGGAGCATGGCATGAAAAATTGTGTGGTATTGTGGTGGGATAGAGCTGAGTCTTTGTCAGGGTTTTGAAAAATTAGAGGTATTTTCGTATGCTGGGATTGTCTAGAGATTGGAACAGACACCTATTAAAGGGAGTTGAACATTTTGATCCCATGTGTTTGTGAAAATCTTTTCTTTTACACAGTGGAAATACTAAATTAGTTTCTTAACCAAAATGCTGTCCTGTTTCATATTAGAAACAACTGCTGCAACATGTGGAAGCTGGTGGACACCAATGTGATTCAGAGCAAACACATTCCATAGTAAATGTTTGCAGCTTAAGGATCCTTGCGTTTTAGTTGAGGAGCTGGAATCCAAGCTGGAAACATTGTGCGACATCAGAAAAGGGGAGGGTGACCTGAACACTTTACTCCAAAGGGTGGTGATGTCCCTCAAACTAGATCATTCAAAATTGTCTGTAATCAGGGACAGGTGGGTGTGACTGCAAGTGAGGCAGATTTGAGGAGCCAGGGCTTGCAGTTGAGGAGCTTGGGCCCCAGCAATTCTCCAACAGTTAGGAGATTCTCGCAAGTTATGCAGACAAGAGTGGAGACTGCAGGGAGGATGAGCAAACTGACCGTGGCACTTTGGTAGAGGGAGCCGTTGAGGTAGAAAATGGGAAAGTAGTAGTGGTAGGTAACAGTATACTTAAAGGCATTGAAATTTATTGTTCTCTGCAGCAGTAAGTATGGGGTTCTGAAGGCTGTGTTGCCTGTCCTGTGCCAGTGTTAAAGATATTTCCTTGGGCCTGCGGAAGAATTTTTAGATGGGAGGGATGGAATCTAGTTGTCAACATTCACGTGGGTACCAACGGCATTGACAGCACTGGGAAAGAGATTTTGCTGAAAAGATCTTGAACAGCCAAGAGCTGAACTTAAAAAGCAGAATCATCGAGGTAAATCTTTGGATTATCACCTGAGTCAAGGGCAAACTAGCACAGGTCTAAACAAAGTCAAGGAGTTAAATGCATAACTCTAAAATAGGTGTGAGTGGAATGGATTTCAGTTCATGGGACATTGGCAGTAGTACTGGGTTAGAAGGAAACTGTTCCAGTATAACATGCTTCACATGGCCTGAGCATGAACTAGTGTCTAAACTATTCAAATAACTAGAGTTGTAGAGAGGGCTTAAACTAATTTGGGCCGCGGGAGCCCAAGAAGATATATCAGCAAGACTGGATAGCTATATGCTTAATGATGCCCAGGGTAGGATAGGACAGTTTACAGATACAGGAAAAACAGCAGTAAATAGAGTCAAAGGGATAAATGGTAAAAAGGAAAAATTAATAGCCCTGCTTTTGAATACATACATACTATTTTATTCCTAATACTATTTAACAGCGCAAATACAAGTTGATGGGTATGATCTTCTAGCAACAACAGAGATTTGGTTATAAGGAGATCAAAGCTGGAGTCTAAATGTTTGAAAGGACAGGCATTAAGGAAAGGATGGTGGGCAGCATTGTGTGTCAGGGTCAGAATAAGATGATAGCAAAAAATAATCTTGAATTGGAAAGTGTAGAATCCATTTGGGTGGAGGGAAGAAAACATTGGTGGGAGTAGTCTGTAGGCTCCTGATTAGTGGCTATACAGAGTGACAGAATAAATCAGGAGATAATGAAAGCATGTGAAAAAGGTAGTACATTAATCATGGATGACTTTAATCTTCATATAAAGTGGGTAAATCAAATTGGCAGGGGTAATCACGAAGAAGAATTCATAGTGTATTCTCTTGAATAATATATTGTGAATCCAATCAGGGGTCAGGCTTTTGTGGAGCTAGTGATGTGTAATGAGGCGGGTTTAATAAATGACGTAAGTTGAAAAGATCTAAGAAACCTAACTGGACTCCCCTAATCACAGCTTAGATGCACCTTCTTGTTATGAAATGTTTTGGGACATCTTATGAGATGTTGCTGTAACAATCTACATTTGTACAAAAACTAACAAAAGAATGAGATGCAAGGTAATAAGTTGAACACATTTCTGTAGCAGCAAGATGCACTGCACCAACTTGATTTTTTTTCAATATTACCTCCTAAACCTGCGACGTCTATTTCCTAGAAGGACAAGGAGAGCAAATGCATGGAAACACTATAAAGTTCAAGTTTCCTTCCAAATAGTGCACTCTCCTGACTTGAAAATGTATTGACGGTCCTTAATCGTTGTTTGGTCAAAACCCTGGAATTCCATTCTGAACAGCACTGCAGGAATACCTTCACATGGACTGCTGAGCTTCAAGAAGGTGCTCACCAGTTTTATATGGCAATTAGGGGTGAGCAATGACAGCCACGTTCCGAGTGACACCCACATTTTGAGAATAATTTTTTTTTAATGCATTAATTATACTGTTATGCACAAATAAATTCGGATCACAAGACGGAGTTAAAACAAGCCTATGACCTGCTTATTCCACTTGTTTTGGTTGGTGATAATTCTAGGTTTCTCATGGGCTGGCATTTTAGATTAGATCTACTAGTAACAAAATAGTATGTATTCTAGGGTTCTGGTTATTGCTGTTACTGATATAAGAATGTTCCAAGTTTTACCTCCCTCTGCAAGTTGAAATGTTTCCTAGCTTAAATCCTAAACAATCTGGTTCTAAAATGATTAGGCTGTGGCCCATTTCCTAGATGCCTTGACCAGTATGAGTAGCTTTCACAACTATGTAACTAACTCTTAACACCTTAAACAGTTTTATTTGTATTTTACAAACCATGAAATCCTTGACAAAACATGTGGTGGCGTTGATAATCCAAATTAAACCAGCCAAGGTATTACTCAAGTGAAATGGAAAATGTTCTTTAGAATCCGAGAGCCATTTCATGGTATTTAATCCAGGTATAATTTAACTATTTCCTTCAGAATAATTATACAATACCTGCTCACAGCCTTATTAGGCCTAGTAATTAGTTAATTTCTTAAGCAGGCCAATAACTTTTCTTTAATTCCATGAGTTGATATGAAAGTGGAAGGGAGGCAAACACTGCGCAGCCATCCTCATCACTTAGCCAGCAATAATTGACAGAAAGTTGAGCACAAGTCCCTTCTATTCATCATCTTAGTAGCAGAAGCATAACACAAGTTGAGAAATCAAAGGACAGTTCAAAACAACATCTATATTTTAAAATATTCAAATTAACAATGCATTTCCCAGATACTACTTTGAAGTGATTCTGTTTAGCAACTAAGTAAAGTAACTTACTTACATTTCCTCTCTTTCCCCTATTCTCGCAGTTAACTCACGTTAAACAGTAGTGAATATAGTGAACCCAGTTTGGATACTTATAATTTTGGTTTGTTACATAAATTAAATCTTTTATTAAATCTGTATAAGTACTTACCTCCTGTTCAGAATTTTTGTCATGATTTTTGTTCTGTTTTGCAAATCACTATTTTCAGCAGGAGTCACAGAGTAGGGAATAGGAGTGACCTCCTTGTTTGTCTGTCTGTCTTTTTACTCCAGTTCACAGCATGACGTTGACTGTCACTTCTGGTGACCTTTACTGCCATATTCAAATTTATAATAAGTTGCTTAGGAAGAGGTGAGAGATCTGTGTACATTTTATTACAAAAAAAATGCAACCTTCCAACTGCAAAGTTTTGAGTTGATTTGCTAGCCCTCATAAATTTGAGTGTACAGCACAAAATCTAAAATATATCTTGTGCAATTTATGACATCAGGCACCCTTCTCATCCACTTTTTATTCTAGTTAGTATGTGAACGGACGTGGGGGTTTGTTCACAGAACTTGTTTTTGTTTTGTACAGTGCATATTTCATTTCTCAGTAGTGCCAAAACCTGCAGAATTTTTTTTCAATTGAAAACTAAATATGAGATTTTCACTTAGGCTGAAATAGATCTTTTTTCCCTCTTTTGGAATTATATTTTTTTGAGGTTGTATTGAGTCATTCATCACAAATTTTGACTTAACTATGTTGAGCAGTGGTACTAACTTCCACTTTTGCAATATACCATGTCTTTTATCCCCCCTCATTAACAGTGATGTGTTCTGTGTGCTTTCTATCAGAGGTGTTATATTGTAAAGGTTCTTTCAATGAAGTGAAGAGTGTTGAGATAAGTGGTGTCATGGATAATAGGAAAATTAATGCAGTTTTGAAATGTTTTTTAGATTTCCTAGCTATTAATTTCTAATGATATGCTATATTGTTTGTATGGATTATTATTAAAATGCTTCTCAATGGCAAACAACAATGCTTTGTCCTTTTAAAAAAAAAGTCTGACAAGTTTATGATAATTCACACTTTGAGCCTTTTTGCTAGTACACACCGAATTGAGTTTCATCATGTTTAAGAAAATATACTTTATCAACTAAAAGCAGAACTTAATTTAATTCCTGTTATTTAATGGTTGCTTATATTAGTTCTGTTTCTGTGGCCTAACTGACTTAAACTGACCCCAAATTGATGCCGGTTAAAGCTCTTTGTACTATACTATGAAATTATGTTGTGGCCTACTTAAAGAATATGCCTGTTAACAATAAACTTGAGTATCTGCTAATTTGGGACAAGAGGGCATTATACAACTGGCTTCCCATCATTTTATTTAGTCCCCCACCCTACCCCAACTGCCAAAAAAAATAAACTTCTAAAAATTGGCATTTTATGATTATCCAAATAATGATGGAACAATATATCTCTGAAGTGTTGCATTTAGTATTCTGTTGCATTCTTCAGAATGAGGAGTTCAAGTCTGTAAGAGCAGTTTTATGGCATAGATGGAAAGCTTGCTCATTTAATTGCTGTTGGAGCATTTTGCTGTTTTGAGGTGTGGTCAAGATGTTTGAAAAATAATGCATCTTTTTCAAAACAAAAGGTATGAATTGCTTCTTTTCCAGATCCTCGCTGGGCATCTATAAACAGGGGTGTTCTGATCTGTGATGACTGCTGCAGTGTGCACCGCAGTCTGGGCCGGCACATCTCTCAGGTACGACACCTGACACACACACCGTGGCCTCCTACATTGCTGCAGGTAAGGAAAATTTTGTAATCTTACCCCCTTAATGAGTACAGGTTTGTTACAGAGGTTCAGTGGGAAGCTAGATTTGTTCCTGGTTTTGCCTGATATCTTTGTAAGGGACTGGTTAGTCAAAGAAGGTTGACCCATGTCGTCATGTTGTAGCTAAGTACCATGACTCATGATGCTCTCCATCCATTAGAAGCCATGTAATATTCTGAGAAGTGCAAGTTGTGAAGAAGTTTTGAAGCCAGTTCTGGTCAATACCTCTCTGAGAATGAGACCTCTAGCCACTCAAATGATAAAATGCATTTCTATGGCCATAATAATCTGTTTGCTCTATCTGATCTCACTCTGTGTGAAAAGGACAGCCATTTCCTGATAACTGTATGAAAATTGAAATAGGGAGTTACTCGGGCTCGCCCCTATGTATTCGCTGATAGCAGCATTCTTAACATAGATCAGAGAACAAGTTATCTATTCACCCAGGTGGACTAAGATGACACATCCAAGGATTAGACCTACTGCACTTGAGTCACATGGCTTCAATGAACTGGGAATTCTAGATTGCTTCATTCTATTTGTGTTTATATTGCCATTTCTGACCTGTTGACTTTTGTGGGCCTCACTATTTAGAAGATGCAGTTTTTAGTGCCATTGCCTCATTGATAGATAATCCTTCAGCAGTAATTTGAGATGAATGAAAATTAATGGAAACATGATGTAAGCATTATATGTGGTTCCTGTGGGATCACTGTGTATCTTTGTAATCCGAACAGAAAAGTAAAATAGGAAAATGGGTATGAGAAAAAAGCTCCTCAAAGATAGAAACATCTTCATGGAAAATAAATAGATCCTAATTAGAGAGTAGTTGTCACATTTTACTGCGCTTTCCTAACTTTTACTGTGCTAGGATCATTTGTAACTTATTGAAGCGCTAAAACTGGACATTCCTTACTGATGACATGCCTTTTTCAATTCATGCTGTGTCTGACTAGTAGACATTCTATATGTGAATACTTTCAGCAGTTATCTTAGCTCACTGGTTTGCTGGATCACTTTAAGCTTGGTAAAAATGCATGAGGCCTTAACCTAGTAGATCATTCTAACATAATTATTGTGGCTGCTGATCAGGACTGTTATTGTAACCCACATTGTGCTGTTATTGCAAGTTACAAGGATTAATTTATTAAATTCCTGTGCATCGAACTGTGGTTATTCCATATCCCAGCCCTTCAGTCCAGCTTGAGATATCTTAGGCCATACTTAGCCATTATTTCCTCATAATCTAACTGTTTAACCTCTTCAGATGGAAAGAAAATGCCCATGGCAGAAGTGCCATCAGTTGTAAAAGCATTACGGTAAATATTGTTTTCTATGTTTTAAAAACATGTCTTTAATTTCAGATGGTGCAAACTCTTGTTAGCAATGGTGCCAATTCAATCTGGGAGCATTCATTGCTGGATCCTACTTCTCTAATGAGTGGAAAGCGCAAGGCCAGCCCTCAAGACAAAGTGCAGTAAGTATATCAAACCCTGCTTTGTGCTTCTATTTGATACAGAGTTTAAATTTACAATAAATATATCTAGCATTTCAGTTGCTATTAGATCAGTGAATCAGAAATGCACCTCAAGTAACTAACTTTTGTCTCCAAACTAATTTTTGTGTAAGGCACAAGGTGTACTTTCTGGCAAGTCACTTTTTGACTTGTGGTTCTCCACTGTTAACTTTTGAGCCGTGTTACCACAGTTGAAGAATGAAAGATGTTTCCAGTATATTTATCAATCTGTACATGCATGATAGTGGTCAGATACAATAGAAATCAAAGTAAAATACTGTGGCTCCTAGAACTCTGAAATAAAACAGTGCTGGAAGTACCTAGCAGGTCTGACAGTATTTTGGTGCGATGAAAAGAGTTAACACTTTGGGTCAAATATGATTTTGGAATGAATTTGTTGAGAAGAATCCAATGCAACTTAAAATATTAACTGTCCCTGTCTCTCCACAATTGCTGCGAGATATGCTAACTAGATGCAATAGAAAGCTTGTTTTAGACTACCGCATGTTATAAGTTTATTCTCTTTTGGAACTGGTCTAAAATTTCAGTGTCCTTCATGATTCTTATAGTCCCTTTATGTTACCAGTTCATAGTTCAATAGCGGCTACTTTCTGATTGCCTAGAAAAATTTAGATTAATTTTAGTTACTCAATTAAATTTGAGACTTCTATTTCAATTACATTTTTTTATATTTCACAAGGGAAAATTAATCAAGCTGTGAAATGATTAAATTAACTTCTTGATAAATAGCAACAATTTGCAGGAATTAAAATTGTATGTCTCCGTCACCATAAATCAACCCTTGGAATTGGGAGGATATTTATGGAGCCACATACAAATTTGTGAAAGGAAACCAATCAAAAAACGAGCAAGACTGCATCAGTCATTTAGTGGAATGAGCTATTAACGGTTCAAAACTTGCCTTTCAAAATCTCTAGTTGCAGAAAAGATGTACTGCGGTAATATTATGGTGACCAACCCTGTATGCTAGGGCCCACTATCAAAATGGTTGCAGAATGTGACATGGCTCTTAGTCAGTATCTCCACTTGAAAATCAGAAAATTGCTGATAAGACATGTTACATATTGGTCTTTCAGCTGCTGGATCTGGCTTCAATTTCAACTTAGTCTGATCATTTGCTATCTTCTATGTCTTCTGTCTATAAAAGTTCTGAATGAATCACGTAAATACTTAAATTTCTGTACAGCATCTTGACTTATTGTTGAAAGGCCATAAAGTGTTTATGTGAACATAGCTGGTTGAGAATTACAGAATATTATAGCACAGAAATTTTGCCCATTGAGTCTGCACTGGCTCTTTAGAAGAGGTAAGATTAGTCCCATTCTTCTGCACTTTCCCTATGTCCCTACATTTTTTTTCTCTGAATACATATTCAATTTCATTTTAAAAACTTAATGAAATTGCCATCGGCACCTGATCAGACAATGCTACAGTCAATCATATGTAGCAAAATGTTTTACTTCATGTCAACTCTGGTTCTTTTGCCAACACCTTTTTAAAATCTATGCCTTCTGGTTAGTGATCCAGGAACCAGTTTCTCTTAATTTCCTCTAACCCTTCACAGTTTGATTCTGCATAAGCTCTCTCTGTCCTCCCTATACTAAGGAGGACAACCCAACCTGACGATGTAGCTGTAATCCCTGAAAGTATTCTGGTAAATTTGCCTCTGTGCTCCTCCTGTAAATGTGTTGCCCAGAACTGGGCACAGCTGATGCCAAACGACTTGTTTAAACATGAAAGTTTTGATTCTTACTGGGTTTGTACCATGGGTGTCACTTATCTTCTGGTATATCCTACCACAAGTTTTTGCATATCTTGTGTTTAAAAGCGGTTGGTGCAGGGGAGAGGGTGTGTCGATGATGTTTTGATTGTTTAGCCACACTTATTCACAAAGTTCACACTATAAGTTTGTATTTAGTGAGTTGCTTGCATGCACAAAGCTATGCTTCAGCAAGGGTGTTTTGCTGCAGTGTTGGAGTGGCAATTGCTACAGAACAATGTTGTGTCAATCCAGGATATATGAATGTTGCCTTTATTCCAGTACTGGACAATGACTGGTATGAAACAAAAAAAAAGTCACACTGAGAGAACCATGTGTTCTGTTCAAAACTTGCACCTGAAGCATTTTATGTAGATGGAGTCATGACAACTAAGGCAGGGTAGAAACAGCATTATGTTAACAGTTCTTCAGCATGTATATCTTTGGTTGTCTGAAATAAGTGTTTCATTTCCCAGTGCTGACACCGCTTACTGAAATGACCATAAATCTCTCATAAGACTACATTACCATGACAAATAAACTCTTAATTGTTCCATATAAATGTACATTGTGGTATTTTTAGAACATGTTTGCCTTATCAAATAAATTACTCATACTCTTTTCCACCATTCAGCCCCAATAAAGCAGAATTTATCAGAGCCAAATATTCAATGCTGGCTTTCGTCCATCGCTTGCCATGTCGTGAGGATGACAGTGTTGCAGCCAAAGACCTGAGCAAAGTAAGCATCATAACAAAAAGCATTAGCTTAACGAAAACCTTAAAATATTTCTTTGGAAGAAAGTTGCTAAATTTGACTTGAGTTACTTTAGTGTACATGAGTTGAGAGTTGTTGCAATAGTAGTGCTTAATGTTGCCAGTATAGTCATGTAACCTATTGTATTAAGTACTTCAGTTATTAACTATGAATGCACTTGTTCAATTGTTTGGAAATGCTGCTGATACTAAGATGAAGTGGAATTTTTCACTGGCTGGGTTACATAGTATTACTAATATAGTTATAATCTAGGTGCAGCAGCTTTGTTCATAGTATTTCCTGCACTACTGTGATTAGAAAGTGATTAAAAAGCTGTATCTTTTAATTTATTAATTCTATTGCTTGAAAACTAAGGTGACCTCAGGCAAGGATTGCTAGTCTCTTATAGTGCCAGTGTGGAACCAGAACTTTGGATAATCTGAGAATTATATATCCCTGGGAACTTCTTTACCTCTAATGTGTGTGTAGAATTTTTTGTTTTTCCTGGAGTTAGGTAGTTCCAATTTCATTTCAAACTATTCTAAAGAGCCAGATGAATGAAATCGCTTTTAAGACATTAAGAGCCCACAACATAATTTATGATGTGAAACAGTAAATTTCATGTTTTTAGTTATTACTTTAGTTTAACATTGACATTGGGGGAGTTTTTTGAACAAAGTAAGCAAGGGATTTTTCTCATTTAAGACTAAAGGGAGATAACACAGGCATTTTGTAAGGTGAGATGAAGGAACTGCTAAACAAATACTGTGAATGGGAGGTTGGCTTGTTTTTTGATGTGCTTCAGTACACAGGTTTTAATGCACTGATTGTGTTGCTTGAAGTTTGAACCAATTGTTGGCAGAAATCTATTAAATCAGCAAATATGCCTACATGTATACCTGTTTTGTCCAGTAGGTAGGTAGATGTTATGAGATTAGAATTTCCATTGAGATACGAATTTTTGACACAAAGCCACACCACCCACTAAGAGTACGCTAGGCACTACATCATCTGTATCCTTGAAGATCCCAGTTTTCTGATTTGAGGGATGTGCAAGTTTTTTTTTCCGTTTGTAACAAGCATGATTTTGGAATTAATTTATTATAAAAGCAAATTTAAGAGAAATGGCACAATAATGCCTCTTTCCTGAGGACTGAATTCCCACGTACTTATTTCTTAAACAGTAGTCGACACTCCTTATGTTGAAGTATCACGTTTGGAGAGGAGTTTACTATATAGCCACCAGTTGTATTGGATAAAGTTTTGAGATTGGATTGGCTGTTCAACACCTTGACTGGGGAATAATGTACTTGAGAAGTTGAGCACATTTAAAATCTGTTGGGGATATCTGAGTCAAAAGAAGTGACATAATTTAATCTCCAGATCACATTTTTAGTAGCAATAATCCCTCAAATCTCTGATAATGGTGCTTAGTCAGTTACAAGTATATGTTTAAAAGCAAGTGAGGTGATTGGATTCCTATGCCAGGCCCCTCCTTGTGCCTTTTTCTATTTGCTGTCACATGCAAGAATGTGGTTCTGCCAGTCCTACGCACTTTGATACCCCTACTAGGTATTCCTTTTTGTGTAAGCTTGATACTGTACACAACCAATATAGCAATTACTGTGGTGGGGGAAAAATTAACAGCAGGATCTTTGACTGGCTTAACCTGATAATTATGTACATGCTGTCCAGCAGATGACGAGTTAATTTTGACACTCAATTTTAATTCAGAGGGTGGGGAATATTTGAAGTGTGCTTAATTGCTGGTCTTGATTGAAGTGAGGTAGCTAAGCTATTTCTGGGTCTGTATGGCATACTACCTGAGCAGTTGGGAGAGGTGGATATGTTTATTATTTTGATTTCATTGGAATGTTAGCAAAGAGATTAAGGAGTAAAAAGAAAGTGAATACCTGAACGCTGCCAAGCAAATTCTTTAGTGTTTAGTCTCCTTTTGTTCACATTTACAAAACTAAGATGCAGAAGTGTAATTGTTTGTAATTGCCTTAATTGAATCAATATCTATATCCTTCACATGAATTACTGTTGAGTGCAGTAACTGTAGAAATGTAAGGAAATGCAGCAGTGAACAAGTAAAGAAGAAATGAATGAATGTTTCCATTCTTCTGCGATAAGAAATTTTTTTTTTTTAAATGGTATGAATGACAAGAACTGAATTGGTTCCCCATATACAGTTTTTAAGGTGTTACCAAAAGTCATCTGTCATTCAGCGTTGCTTACAATATGTCCAAACTTGTGCTAGTGATGGTATTAAAATATCAAATTCTTTCTCCTCAGGACAATTTCTCCTACAATGAGGAGGTTCCACAACTTTTTAAAGTCCAGGCTAAAAGTGTACTCCCAGCTGTTATGCCTATTGTTAATGTCTTTTGTTATTTCAGCAATTGCATTCAAGTGTGCGGACAGGAAACTTGGAGACATGCTTGCGATTGCTGTCATTAGGAGCTCAAGCAAACTTCTTTCACCCTGTAAGTCTTAAACATCAATGTTGTTAATAGAGTTTCTGCAGCTGTTTGTTGTTTCTGGGCTTTTCTATAAATTTAATGTGTGCCAAAGTATTGGGAAATGTAATCTCTGCAAATAATTAAGCAAAATGCTTTGAAGTAATTCTTTGCCACTTAGTGTGCAAGTATTTTAAAATGCAGGTTTTTGCATATGCCTATTCTCTCCAATGTGAAGTGTGATTAGCAATGGTATAATGTTTCCAGTGTATCTAGCACCTAGATTACCCTAACTCTCCATCGACTTGGGAAGCGAAATGGGAGTAAATGTCTTTGTTTAAAGAAACCAAATAACCCGTTGTTTTCTTCTCAGTTGCCATGTATTTTGAGGGTATGGTACCCTACTAACAATCCAGGGGTTGAGAATTCAAGGACACTTAAGAATTGAGATTTTTGGGCAAGTAGGAAAATAATGACAAACTGCCAGATCATTTAAAAGTCCACTAGATCATTAAGTCGGACAAGGAAGGGAAATAGCTAATCACTACCTGGAGCTGTGAATCAGGTATCAGCTACATTAACAACAAGTACCTAAACAGAAATTGCTGGAAAGGCTCAGCAAGTCTGGCAGCATCTATGGAGGAAAATCAGTTAAAATTTTGGGTCCAGTGACCCTTCCCCAGAACCAGTTCTGAGGAAGGTTCACTGGATCTGAAACATTAACTCTGATTTCTCTCCACAGATGCTGCCAGATCTGCTGAGCTTTGCTAGCAATTTCTGTTTCTGTTGTTGGTGTATCATTGAGGAAAGTTCTCTGATCTATTCTTTTCATTCCAAAATGGTTAACCTCACTTGCTTACGTTGAATTCTGCTTGCCACAGTTTTGCCCATTCACTTAGTCTATAAATATCCCTTTGTAATTTTATGCTATCACGTATGTTGTCCAATGCCACCTAACTATGTCATCAGCAAATCTGAATATACAACTTTCTATGCTGTTATCCAAGGAGTTAATAAATAATGCTAGTTGAAGCTCTAACAAATCCTTGTTGGACTCTGCAGGTCACATCATGCCAATTAGAGTGCCTGCCAATTACTCCTATTCTCTCCCCTGCCACTTAACCAATTTTTACAGCCATGTCGGTAATTTGCCCTCTATGGAATAGGCTTCTCCCTTAGTTAACAGTCTCCTTCGTGGAACCTTATAAAATGCCTTCTGGAATTCCATATAAAATAACATCCATAGACATTCACAAATAAAAACAAATATTCCTGGGAAAATTCAGTAGGTCTGGCAGCATCTGAGAGAGAAAGCAGAGTTAACATTTCAGGTCCAACGACCCTTGCTCAGAACGGATTGTACCTAGGAAAAGGTTGGTATCAATGCTAAAGATGGAGTCGGGGGTGGAGGGTGAAGGAGTAAATGATGTGTGGTAATGGAGCCTGGAGAACAAAAAACAGGCAGACAAAGGGATAAAGGTCAGTTTGGAGATTAAATAGCTGCTAATGTAGACCATTAGTGGCTGAAAATGGGTTGTTTATGGCAGCAGCTCATGGGATTAGGATAAGGACATGGGAGAACATACTCAAGCCCTAAAATTGTTGAACTCAATATTGAGTCCAGATGGCTGCAGAGTTCCCAAGCACAAAATGAGCTTTGGAGCGCTGCAGCAAGCCTGAGAGACAGGTGTTGGCCAGGGAACTTTGGTGATGCCAGGCAGCTAGAAGCACAAAGTCATTTTTGCAAATATAACATAGGTGCTTTGCAAAGCAGTTGCCCAGTCTTCCCAACCATAGACATTCCCATGTCAACAACCTTTGTCACCTTTTCAAAAAAAAATTCAATGAGGTTTGTCAAGAATGACTGACCTGTTATTGAATCCATGTTAGTTCTCTCTGATTAACTGAAAGTTTAAGGCATCAGTTACCCCATCTGTGATTTATAGACTCCAACAACTTCCCCACCACAGATGTTAGGCTACCTGGTCTGTAATTCTCCAGTTTTCCTCTTTGGACATGTTCAATTTTCCAATCCAGAGGGCTGACTCCTATATCTCGGGAACTCTGAAAGATTATAGTTGTGGGCGTCTACAATGTGCTCCCTTGCTTCCTTTAACATGTGATAGAAACCATCATGTTCTGGTGATTTGTCACTCTTAATTCCATTAATTTCATCATTACTGATGTTTACTTGTGTTATTCAGTTCTGATAAGTGACAAGCTATCCTTCTTTTCTACTGGAAATATTGGGGCAAAGTAATTATTGAACATGTCTCCTATTTCTTCATAGTCATTAACAATAATCTCACATGCAGTCTTTAGTGGGCCAACATTTGCTCTTAATCACCTGCTTCCCTTTGTCACTAATATTTCTTCTTGATTAAGTTGCCAGAGACAACAAAACTTTCATAAACTGTTTGTAGCTCTTATAAGTTGCTTTGCTGGTCTTTGTATCCTTCCCATTCAGCAGAATCCATGCTGTTTTGCATTTTTGTAAGCCATTTTAATTTTATGCTGTTCTTTATCTCTTTAGTTGTCCATGGCTGTTTTTTCTGTGAAATGGAGCTTTTCCCTCAGGGATATAATCTGTTTTAATATTGTGTTACTTGTTTCTTTAACACCACCACTGTTCTTCCAGTTGTTTTCCTTTATTCATTAAGGGGATGAGGGCATCGCTGGCTAGGTCAGCATTTATTCCCCATTCCTTATTGCCCAGAGAGCAGTTCAGAATCAACCACATTGCTGTGGGTCTGGAGTTACTTGTAGGCCAGACCAGGTAAGGATGGCAGTTTCCTTCCCTGAAGGACATTAGTGAACCAGATGGGTTTTTCCTCACAATTGACAATGGATTCATGGTCATCATTAGATTCTTAATTCCAGACTTTTATTGAATTCAGATTCCGCCATCTGCCGTGGCAGGATTCGAACCTGAGTCCCCAGAACATTACCTGGGTCTCTAGATTAACAGTCCAGCGACAATATCGCTAGGCCATCTCCTCCCCATTGGCAGATTTTCCCAGTTTACTATGGACAGTCTGTTTCATCATGTTAAAGGCAGCCTTTCCTAAATCTAAAATTTGCTAGTAACTGATTCATGCTTTGCTTTCAAATGTTACGTTGAACTCATCATGTTATGATCACTATTTGATAAGTGTTCACACACAATTAAGTTACTAATTAAATCCGGCTCATTACTAAATCCAATTTTGCTTGTTCCCCTGTTGCATCCAGGACATTTTGCTGTAGGAAATTATCCAGAAATTCGCTACCTTTCCGACCGGTGCTTGTCTGTCTCTTCCAATTCTTGTTAAAATTAAACATTCCATTAAAACCCTGGGTCTAGGCCCGAAACGTCAGCCTTCCTGCTCCTACGATGCTGCTTGGCCTGCTGTGTTCATTCAGCTCTACACCTTGTTGTCTCAGATTCTCCAGCATCTGCAGTTCCTACTATCTCTCTTACTGCACTCTTGCTCAACTTTTGCATTTGTAAAATCCAGCACTTCACAGCTGCTACCGGAGGTCTGTACATAACACCTATTACAGTCTTAGATCATTTACTGTTCTTCAGTTCCACCCATACAGTCTTCACTGAATGCTTTGCCCTCATTTTATCCCCCTTCACCATTGAAGTAATTTTGTTTCTAATTAGTAAGGCTATAACTCCTGCAATTTCCCTGTCTGTTCTGTAAACCTTATAACTTGGTATATTTAACTCACAATCCTGACCATCCTGCAGCCATGTCTCAATAACTTTAATTCAATTTATTCCTTTGTCTTTATGAATTCGTATATAGAACTGTTATATGGGTGATGCGCTGATACTTTATTCACCTGTTTATTTGTTCTCTTTAATCAATATACTTCTTATAGTTTTGTCATTCTCTGCCGCACCTGAAGTAGAATTCCTAACTCTCTTTCTTTACTGTGATGGTTTGATTTTTGAAATGCCATTGACCTCCCCAAGCCCCCAATTTACTAGCTTAAAGTACTTGTGACCACCCTATTTAGCTTTTCCACTAGGACATTAGTCCCAGATCCATTCAGGTGGAGCCTGTTCCAATGGAACAGTCCTTTCCTGTCCCAATACTAATACCAGTGCCCCACAAAATGGAACCTCTGTCTTTCCTGCACTATTCCTTTAGCCACATATTTATTTCCCTGGTTTTAGCTTTACCTGAGCTATGTGCATATTGGCCTGGTAATCCAGAGATTATAGCCCTTGGGGTCCTGTTCTTTAATTTTGTTCCTAATTCCTGACATTCTCCCAACAGGGCCCCCTGCCCATGTTGTTAGCCCCAACATGGCCCACAACAGGATCCTCCCCTCCCATGCCAATATCCTTTCAAGCTGGTTTGGGATGTTTCTTACCTTGACTGTATGCAGGTAACACACCATTCAGAACTCTTGATCCCATTGACAAAGGATTCTATCCACACCCCTAATTATAGAACCCCTTACTGTTATTTTTTTTTGTTCCCGGATTCTGTACCATGGTGTGGTAGTGAATTTATCCATCCTCCCTGACAGCCCTTTTCCTCATCCACACAGAGATCAAGTACCTTTAAACCTGTTGGACAAGGGTCAAGAGCTGACGCTGCTCCAATGCTATATTCAGAATCCCTGCATTTGCCTCACTTATTGTCACCTTCCCCTGTCCCTGACCACTGGCCAAATTTGAAGAATTTAATCTACAGGGTGTGACTGCCTCCTGAAACAAAGAATCCAGGTAACTCTTGCTCCTCCCTGATGTGTCACTGGTTTAAAGCTAAGAATCCAGCTCATCATTCTGAGCCAGGGTACCTTGACCCACCAACATTTGCGACAGATGTGGTCATGATGAACTACAATGGGGTCCATCAGTTCCCACATCCTGCAGGTTCAAGACATTGCATGGCCCTGCATCTTTAAATTAATTAATTAGCTTTTAATTTGTGTATTGAATTTTTCCACTTGTTAGTGTAATCTTAAAAACTATTTCACCAATTTGCCTTCAGTCTGAAAACAATTCACAATAGGTATTCAAATTAGCAGTTACTTATCAGCCAATGAATGTGCAGCTTTTCCTGTGATGTCACATTTTTATAACTCTTTCTGGTCTGAGTCTCCTCCCCTGCTAGCTTCCCTTTTTGGACTCCCAGGTAAGCTTGTAAGTCTCAGCCTCCATTTTTATTTGCTGCTCTGTTTCTATCTCCTTTCCCATTGACTCTTCTTTCCCTTGAGGCCCCAAATTCCTTAAGACGTCACTTGTATAATAAAGAGCTTAAGTATTCACCAAAGGGAGAGGAGGAGGAACTGATTATCACCTCCCCTCTTTCACCAATCTCCAGTTACACTCCGATGAAACGGAACAGCACTGAAGAAGTCCTCCATTTATGCTCCCTTAATCCAAAGGCTTCTGCATTATAAATAAACAATAAATGTCAATTTTCCAGTGCCATCCACAGCTTCAAGAAGAAAGTACTGTGCAATAATTTGCCTTTCCTATGACTCTGTATTTTTTGCAAATATTTGATTGTTAATGCAAAACTGACACTACTTCTGTGCTTGATTTTAAACTCCATTTACATTACAGGAGAAAGGAAACACCCCTCTTCATGTGGCAAGCAAAGGAGGACAAATTCTACAGGCTGAGTTGTTAGCAGTATACGGTGCTGACCCTGGTGCTCCTGATGCCAATGGCAAGACCCCAAGTGATCATGCAAGGTTAGAATCCAAAAAAGCCAGAGGTACCTTTTTATTAATCCATTTACAATCGAGAAAAATATAAGTATTGATGCAGTGATGGCTTATTCACAGCTCAGGTCAAATTATGCAAAAACAAAATATTTTTATCACTGATTTACTACAGTCTTCTTGACCTTTTTGTTGTGAAATATATTGGCTTTAAAAAATAACTTCATTCAAATTAAAGTGTGCCCTAATAGTTTTAGTACAAGTGACATAGATATTAGATGTTTTTAAGCCAAATTTTCTTCTTTTCTTTGCAGTCTTTCAACCTTTTAAATGCACTGCCAATCTGTTCACTCTGGTGACTTTGTAAAGTGTTTTGGTGTTTTTCAAATGTTTCAAGGGTTGGATCTATTTATAATTTGGAAAGAGGATGAAACTGATTCTTTTTGCAAGAAGAATCATGGAGTATTTTCTCAGTCGAGTATATGTTTAATTCCCTTTGGCAAACTGCTATAAGGCTACTTTCACCATATTTTTAGACAATGATTTTCACATCAAAATAACTTGCTGTTTGAAAAATGTCTCCTTATCTTCCCTTTTTACAAATCAATTTAGATCTATGTCCTCTGGTTACTGATTGTCCAGAGTGCACAGTTTCTCCCTATTTATTGTAACAACCACCTCCCACCCCATAAATTTGTACACCTCTATTAAATCATTAATTGAATAACTTGAGTTCTGTTTGGACAGTACAAGCCATGCAAGAATGAAATCTGAGTCACTTTTTTGGTGATTATAAACAAGGTATGTGAGTAGCATTGCTCATCTTGTAATAATCCCACTGGTTGATACTTGGGTTACTAAAGTTTCATGATGTTTCTTCCGTTTTTACCTTTATCTCAGTTCATGTCTTGTATTGTGTAGAGATCAAAGTCCTGACTTTATTTCTCCATGTTATTTTGGCATTAAAATGTTGTCTTTGTTTTGCAGACAAGCAGGGCACCATGAACTAGCAGACCGTTTAGTGGAGATCCAGTATGAACTCACTGATAGACTAGCCTTCTTTCTTTGTGGAAGAAAACCAGGTGGGTATGAAAGAAGATTGCTGGAGATGGCAATGTTGCTTTCTAATGTTTTATTGAGATGTTCAGTGCTAATCAGTGGTTTCCTTATGGCTGTTCTTGAGGATGCAGCTTGATGCATTTGTACTTACAACATACTGATCTCCTATTTGTCAATCAAATTCTGTGGACACCTGCCAGATGGAAGCCATATATCTACCCAAAGGAAAACAGGGTAAAGTTATGGACCAATTCTTACATTGAACATTTCTCCCTCATTTTTGTAGTATTGCTTCAGTGCCAGAGAGTATCAAGCCCAACTTCATAATTTTGTTCTTTTGCCACGTTTTGCTAGAGGAAGGAGAATAAAACTTGATTCCAGCTTGGTCCCCATCTCATTTGAGAAGAAAATAAATATGGGCACAAATTGCATGGGATTATAAATCTGTCCAAGGTTGGAAGTGAATGAGGGTGGAAATAATATAAAAAATTACACGTAGGAGGAGACCATATGACCCGTCAAGCTTGCACTGCTATGCAGTATGATTATGGCTCATCATGGGTGTCAACCTTACTTTCCTGTCTGCTCCCTGTATCTTTAATTCCCTGAGATCAAAAATCTATGTATCCAAGAGTTAAGATGATGGCACATCCATTACCCTCAGCGGAATAGAATTCCTGTGGCCCACAATTCTTTAGATGAAGGAATTTCTTATTTTGGTCCTAAATGAATTGGCTCCTAATCCTGAAACCCTGTCCCCTTGTTCGAGATTAATCAGCGCCAGGAAGCAATATCTAAGTATTTATTCTGTAAATCCCTGTCAATTTCTTGAACGTTTCAAAGCGATCATCTCTCATTCTTCTAAACTCCAGAGGATATACTGAATTTATTCTCATTGTATGACAATTATCATACCAGGAACTAATCAAGCGACCCTTCACTGTATTGATTCCAATGCAAATGTATCACTCTTTAAATATGGAGACCAAAATTGCATACAGTACGCCAGGTGTGGTCTCACCAAAGCCCAGTACAATTACAGCCGACTTAATTATTTTTGTACTCCAACCTTTTATTATAAAGATCGACATTCCATTTTCTTTTCTAGCTGCTTGCTGTACCTGCATGCTAACTGTTTGTGTTCAATGTACAAGTACACCCAAGTCTCTGAACATCAACATTTACAGGTTTCACACCTTTTAAAAGGATATCCTGCTTCCTAGTTTGATAAAAGTGAATAACATAGTAATTCTCCATGTTATAATCCATCTGCCACCTTTTTGGCCACAAACTGTCAGTTATCTTTTGCAGTCTTTGTCTTTCCTGTCAACTTACAGTTCTACCTAACTTTTAATCTTTAATGAATTTAAATACCTTGCTTTCTGCCTCTTTATCTAAGTAACTAATTGTTACAGCCGGCTGTTCTTTGTCTACTTGTCAAAGCCTGCCAAAATTAAAACTGCCACATTTGTCTGTTAACCAGTTCATTATCTATGTCAATAGTATCACCCTCAATTTCATACGCCTCTTTTCTGTGGCATTTTACTAAATGCCTTTTTAGAAATCCAAGTACATTACATAAACTAGTTCCCCAATACCTACCCTACTAGTTATATCCTCAAAATCTCCAGTAAATTTATAAAATAATTTTTTTTTGTAAAACTATGTCAATGTATATTCCAATCATATTTATGCCTTTCTAAATGCATTGTTAACATTTCCTTAATAATGGATCCCAGCATGTCCCTGTGGTTGATGACAGGCTAACTAGACTATAGCTCCCTGTTCACACTTGAAACCATGTTATAAGTGCCATTGATCTAGAGACTAATACAGTACTTGGAGAAAGACTAATTACTTGATTTCAATGTTCAAGACTGAGACAACTTAGTTAACTCCGTTCCTTCTATGAAGGGTAGGCTTTCTTTTTTAATTTATGTGTGGAAAAACAGTTCCGGAATCACAGTTATGAATGGAAAATCCTTGCTTATTATGTTCATGCAATGCAGCATTCCTCCTTCGTAGACGAGCCCAGATCATTTGTACAGTTGAAAGAATCAACTGAACGGTCTCAATTTGCACAATTTTATCAACATGATCTCGTGACAGTCTTGATTTCTTCAATTTGTGATGTTTTCTTTATATTTGAATATTTGTTAATGTATTTTTCATGATCATCCTTTGTGGAATGTATCCATATTTGCATATTCAAAAAAGGTTGTTTCTAACTGTTACTAAACCTGAGGCACAGAATTTCTTCATGGTTTGGAATTTCTGTTGTAATTGTGGCTCTGGGAATAGCTTACAGGTGTAATAACTTTAAATAAATTAAGTTTCTTGTTTGCTTATGTGCTATGTCTAGTGATGTCTGCTGAGTAGAGATATTGACTACTTTGTTTCATTATACATGACCAGCAAGGACAGAATTATAATTGCGTAAGCACCAATGCAAGATGGCACAATCTTTTATAATATTTTGCATTTAAGACTGCCACAAAATTGTATCCTTCATGAATTTGTTCCACGTGGTACTGTCATTCTTCACTACTTATTATTCATCTCCAAAGCACCATTTTCCTTGAATGTTTACAATGCGAAACATTGATTATATGCCAATTCTCAAAACTTATCAATATTCAATAATGTATATCTCGAGGTTCTAGTTAAGTATTTCCTTGAAATGTTTATATTACTCTCTATGGGACAACTTCCTCATGAGCAGTTCCAGACCATGAATGAAAATGATGCCTGTCCATTTTAAACCGAACGAGGCGCATCCCCAATCCGCACTTGTGTATAATGTAGTGAGATCGACATCTGAATGAGTTATTTCTTTATTGTTTTTAATGATTTTGCATTTATTCTTCATTTAACATGTACCATGACTCAGCTATCTCCTTCCATTCCAGATCACAAGAATGGGCAGCATTTCATAATTCCACAGATGGCTGATAGGTGAGGCAGAGAGATTTTTGTTTTTTTTTAATGGCAATATCAGAATTTATTTTTGGCTGCTCTGAGAGCAATTGGGGATGAATATATATGCTTGCCAGTATCACCCACCTCCTAAAAACGAATTTTAAAGAAAGTGTGCATTTTGTACACACTCAGTTCACTACTGACAAATCTCTGTACGAATGATCTTTTTGGTGCTTCTAAAGGACTGTTAATGCTGGTAAGCCTATTAAAGTGGTGGGGACTGTAAGGGTTATAGCTGGCTATGGAACTGTGCAAACCTTGCAATGGAAGTGCAATTATGAAATTACTTCATATAAATTTAAGTATATGACATCAATATGTGCATTGACTATTGATCCCTGTGTTTATTTTTTATCTTGCCTGGCTGTATTCACAGCCCTTTATTGCCATTTGCAGCTCCTCTAGAGTCGTCTTTTGTTTCTAAACTTGTCCTGTTACTCCACTACACTCCCTTCCCCTTTCGACTTGTAGGATTTGCCCTTTTGTTGTTTAGTGAGTCCTGCCTGATTTACAATCCTTCCCTGTTACACGACTATTTTCCTGTTTCTGTACCTTGCTTATGCTGGAAGGTTATAAACCTGAAGCATTAATTGCTCTTATCTGCACACATGCTGTCTATTGAGTGTTTCTAGCATTTTCAGTTTCTGTTTCAGATATCCACTAAAATAATTTAGCTTTTGTAATTCTATCTTTCCCAGTAGAGGTGCTACAGGATCAGTACTTGACAGAAGATGTGATTACACCTTTACGAGTTGACTCTTGTTTTCTTCATAAATATGATTTGAATTTATGGTGGCAATATGAAGTCAAAGATAAATGTATTACTTCAAAGTGGAAACTGAATTACACCTCCATTCCCTGATCCAAATATTCTTAGCTCTCTAATATTCAGATTATTATTTAACTGCCACCCTTGGACTTGATTCACAATCCAAATACTGAGATGCTGGAATTCTGATATAAAAAACGGAAACCCCCAGAAGGGTCACTGGACCCGAAACGTTAACTCTGGTTTTTCTTCACGGATGCTGCCAGACCTGCTGAGTTTTTCCAGCATCTTCTGTTTTGTAAAAAATGGAAAGTGCTGCTAAATACTTGGTAGACCAACATCTCTGGACAGGAACTCATTTGACTTAGCACTGTGATGATTTTTCATCAAAACTAGAAGATGTTGGAGTTTACTTTTTATTTCAGGATGTACAGAACCAGAGAAGAGAGGAACATAAGGGATCAGCGGGGAAGGTCAATGATTATGAAAGACAGGATTGATTAAATAACAAAAGAGGATGATGTAAGGCAAAAGATGATGGATGATAACGGGTTCATAAAAACCCAAAAACAATCCATAGGAGATCTAATTAATCTAGTTGAATAGCCAATAAGAGTGAAGCATAGAGCATCTAACAAAACGAGAATTGGTCCTGTGGGCCATGAACTTGTTGATTAGGTTGTAGACTTGCTCGCTGAGCCGGTGTGTTTGATTGCAGCTGTTTCATCACCCTGCTAGGGTAACATCATCAGTGTGCCTCCAGTGAAGCGTCAGTGTTCTGACCAGCTTGCTATTTATATACCTCAGTTTGTTGGGGTGGTTGGCATCACTTCTGGTTCTATTTTTCAGCGGTTTATATATCTGGTCCAGTTCAGTGTGTTTGTTGATGGAGTTCTGGTTGGAATGCCAGGCCTCCAGGAATTCCCTGGCATGTCTCTGGCTTGTGCTATTATGAATGTGTTGTCCCAGTCGAATTTGTGTCCTTCTTTGTCCATGGGTATTGAGACCAGTGAGTATTGGTTGCGTCTCTTGGTAGTTAGTAGCTGTTCGTGTATTCTTATTGTCTTTTGGTGGCTAGTTGGCGTTCGTGTATCCTTATTGTCAATTTTCTTTCAGTTTGACCTATGTAATGTTTCTCACAGTCCTTGCATGGTATTTTGTATATTAAGTTAGTTTTTTTAGTTGTGGTTATGGGATCCTTTATGTTCGTCAGTAGCTGTCACAGGCTGGTTGTTGGTTTGTGGGCTACCCTGATATCTAGTGGTCTGAGTGGGCTTGCGGTCACTTCTGATATGTCTCTGATGTACAGTAGGGTGACTAGTGTGTATGGCCATGTTGTGTCGTCTTGTTGTGGTCTGTCGTGGAGGTGACAGCGTAATGTGCTTTTTGGTATCCATTCCTTTTAAAAACTCCATATAAGTGCTCCTGTTCTGCTTTGCACAATTCCAGGTTGCTACAATGTGTTGTGGCCCGTTTGAATAATGCCGTGATGCACCTCCGTTTATGGATGTTGGAGTGGTTGCTGGTGTAATTAAGTGTCTGGTCCGTATCTGTGGTCTTTCTGTATACTGTTTGGAGTTCCCCATTGTTCTTGCATTCTACCATTATGTCTAGGAAGGGTAGTCAATTATTGTTCTCTTCTTATATTGTGAATTTTATTCCGGTGAGCATGTTTGTTTATGTGTCTGTGGGTTTCTTCTAGTCTTGTGCGTTTTATAATCACGAAGGTGTCATCTACATAGCCAGAGTTTGGGTTGTATAATGGGGAGTGCTGTTCATTCTAACCTTTGCATTACCACTTCTGCAATTGGACCTGAGATTGGGGATCCCATTGGTGTTCCGTTGATTTGTTTGAATATACGTTCGTTGAAGGTGAAGTGGGTTGTGAGGCACAGATCCAGCAGTTTCAGGGTCCTGTCCTTGTTAATGCTGTTGGTATCATAGGCTGCCTGCCTGCCTTCCTGATTCGACCAGCAGTGTGGCGGTTGTCTCTTTGGCTAGGTCAATGTTTATGGATGTAAATAGTGCAGTTACGTCGAAGGATATCATTATCTCGTCCTCTTCTATTCTGGTCTCCTTGATGTTGAGGAATTCTTGGGAGAAGTGGATGGAGTGGATAGTGTTGTCAACTAATTATTTCGGTTTCCGTTGTTCCGGTCTTTGCCGGAGGCGCACTGACGATGTTACCTAGCAGGGTGACGAAATGCCTGCAATCGAACACCAGCTCGGTGAGCGAGTCTACAACCTCATCCACAACCCGAGCTAAAAATCTTCTCAAACTTTAAACTTGTTTCCTTGTGTTAAGAAGAACAATTAATATGTGTGAAATTTACTTCTGGGAGCATACCTATTAGTAGTAACGTGCAATAAAAACCAAAAGAACTGCAAGTAGTAATGTGCATTTCTCTTTATTGAATTGGATTTATGAATTTAACTTCTTTGTTTAGAAAGGGAACGAGACAAAGTAGGAAGCAATGTACCAGTTAGCCTGACATCTATCATAAGGAAATGTTAGAAGCTATTGTTACAGAAGTGATAGCAAAGCACTTGATTAAGTTCAAAGTAATTAGGCAAAGTCAAGATTTTGTGAATGGGAAATCATATTTGACATGTTTATTGGAATTCTTTGAGGATGTAACACACGCTGTGGATTAGGGGAACAGGTGGATGGATGTACTGTACTTGGATTTCCAGAGGCATTTGAAGTGCCACGTCAGATGTTATGTGGTGTCGGGGGAAGGATGTTGGCTAAAGAAGATTGGCTAACAGGAAGTTGAGAGTGGATTAATTAGGTCTTTTTTTTCAGGTTGGCAGCTGTAGCAAATTGTATGCCACTGGGACCAGTACTGGGATCTCAACTGCTTACAATTTATACAAATGACTTAGATGATAGACTGAAAGCTGTGGTTGCCAAATTTACTGATAACCCAGTGATAGGTAGGAAAGTAAGTTGAGAAAGAGAAATAAGCCTAAAGAGAATTTGGATGGGTTATGTAAGTGGCAAATGGAGTATAATATGGGAAAATGTGAATTTGTCCATTTGGGCAGGAAGAATAAAAAGAAACATTATCTAAATGGTGAGAAATCGCAAAGATGAGATACAGAGGGATCTGGGTGCACCTCTTGAATTACAAAAGATTTGTACGGTAGAGGAAGCAATTAGGAAAGCTAATAAAATATTATCATTTATTGCAAGGACAATTGAATATAAACGTTGGGAGGCTATGCTTAAGTTAAACAGGGCACTGGTGAGACTGCATCTGGAGTACTGCGTGCAATACTGGTCATCATATTTAAGGAAAAGTATAAATGTGTTGGAGGCATTTCGGAGAAGGTTTGCTAGACTAATAACTGAAATGGAGGTGTTATGAGGAAAGGTTGGACAGGCTTGTCTGGTATCTGCTGGTGTTTAAAAACATCTTAAGTGACTTGACTAAAACAGAAGATCCTGACAGGTCTTGACAGTATGGATTTGGAGACAATATTCCCTCATATGGAAAAATCTAGAACTAAGGGTTATAGTTTAAAAATCAGGGGTTGTCAATTTAAAACTGATTGGGAGTTTCTTCTCGGAGAGTTGAGAGTTTTTGGAACTCTCTTCCTGAAAACATGGTGAAAGCAGACTGCTTGAATATTTTTAGGTAGAGTTGATTAGATTCTTGTTAAGCAAAGGGGTGAAAAGTTGTCAGGGGTAGATGGGTATGTGGCTTTGAGGTTACAATCAAATCAGCCAAGAGTGGCGTGCTCCTGGATGTGCAAACATTTAGAGTTTTGTTTGATTGAAGATTATCCTTTGAATGGGAACTTGTTTGTACTTAATAAAAATTGCAGCTGTGATGCATTTTCACCCTATTGATACTGTGGGAATTCAAATCTTTATGGTTCCGCTTCATTGTTTGAAATTGTGTCAGTACAGTTTCTGTTTGAGTTACACTTTAGAGTATTTTCCATGGTTTATTAATGCTTTTATTTTGATATACCTCACCCTGTAAACAGCATTAGTTCTGTTCTTTCACTGAGTTAAATATACCATTGGCTGCCACCTGCTGGATATTTTGGTCTGTACATCTCAATTACAAAGCCAAAGAAGAAACAGCCAAATTCAATAGCTGTAGATGATTTATTGTTTTCATTCCAGTTTTCTTGCTTCCTCTTCCAAAGTCAATGGTTCCTTGCTGACACTATTCACGCTTTGATTTGTCATTTGTCAGGTGTAGATATAGATGTTGATATGAAGTTGTTCAGCTATGTCCTCACTTTATGTCCATCTATTTACCTTCCTGTGAGTGTAATTGGATGGTGATCATTTGTATTTTGTTTCTCTCACACTGTTTCTACAAAGTCAAAAGTAATATTTAAAATCAGTTACTTCTCCACTAAGTATTAGTTTTTGATTAAAAAATAAACTTCTCACCACAAGAGAAATTACTGTTTGGTACAACAGCTTCACTATCTTTGGGCACAGGTCATAGTTTGACTTAGTGGTTTACCCTTTGGATCGATAGGTTGATTGCATTTCTCGTTGACTTCAATGAGCATGAGTGTGAATCACAACCTCATCAGAAATGTCAGGCGCCCTGGCACTAACAATAACTCTCAGTTGTCAGTCTTCAGTTTGACACATACACTTAACAGTAAAGTACACACAAGTCCAGGGCATTGATTGAATGAGTTAGTTGAGCACAGCTGAAAAGCCATTTACTGACACAGTTAAATAGAGTCTGAAGATTTCTACCTACTTAAATGTTTTACTGAATAGGTCTACACCAAGTAAAGACTTGCTTTCGTTTATTCCTTCACCAGTTGGCTACTTGGAGTAAAATATTGACCCTTAATTTTGTTTCCCTTTACTCGTCAGTGATGGTGACATTCTATGAAAAGACCATTTGTCGCCCATTCCCAATTGCCCTTGAACCAAGTAGCCTTCTGGTTCATTTTAGAGGCAGTTCAGAGTCAACCATGTAAAAGGAAAATACTGCAGATGCTGGAAATCTGAAACAAATGCCAGATGGAAGAGAACCTCAGCAGGTGTGGCCACCTCTGTGGCAAGAGAAAGAGTTAACATTTTGAGACTGATATGACTGTCTTTCAGAGCCATATTGGACTCTAAATATGACTCTTTCTCTCTCCACAAATGCAGCCAGACCTGCTGAGGTTCTATAGCATCTTGTGTACGTTTGAACTGACCAAATTGCCATGGGTCTGGAGTCACATGTAGCCAGTCAAAATAAAGACAACAAATATCCTTCCCGAAAGGAAATTGGTGAGCAAGATAGATGTTTACAACAATCTATCAGCTTCATAATCACCATTACTGAGATTTTTTTTTACAATTTCAGATTTATGATGAAATTTAAGTTTATGGACTGAAGACATGGATTTGAACCCATGACCCAGATCCTGGGCCTCTGAATTACTGGTCCAAAGACATTACAATTATACCACCATCTCCCTCCAAATTTGCCACTTGATCCTCAAATTATCTGTACTCGTTGGCAGCCTTGCACCATCTCTCTCACATGGTCACTCTTTGTATTTGCACTTTGATTTCCAGCAGACAATTCAAATGTGAAGTATGTTGTAGCAAAATCAAATTTTTTCCCTCCCATCAAAGATGCAGATCAATTTTCCAGTGAGGAAATCATCCAGATAATGATTGAAATGAGAATGTGAAATGGATTGCTCCACCTGCTCTTGATCTTGTGGTACTGAGCTAATTGCCACCCTTACTATGATTAACTATTTGAAACCCAGTCCATGAATCTAAATTGAGACATCATAATTTGTACAGGTTAATACTGTATCAGAACTTGCATTTCGGTGCTTTACTCAAAGGTACCTTCTAAGTTAATTAGAAGAAAAATGTGTAGTTAATTGGGTAAGGCAGCTATCATGCCCCAGGATACCTGTCCCATTGCCTTCGGGTTAACATACACTGAAAATTTATAGAAAAGTGATTCATAGAAATCTGCTGGACAAAGTAGAGAAGACACCCTGACAAAAATCAATGTTTGTGAAATACAGGATATGTATTCTTCCATCTGAAATTTTTCTTTGGATACTTTCTTAGGTTTTGTACAGTTTTCTTTCTTTTTATGGACAAGCTAATGTACTTGAATGGTATCATCCAGAGTTTCATACACTCTACCACTTCTGGTGGGATGATTGAAATATTTCCCATTGTCACCAACTAGCTCAAAATACAGTTTTAATAAGAACTGCTATGAAATGTTACATTCCTACTTTTATGTATGTTTAATTACTCAATTGTGTTCTCACTTTCTTTCTCCCCAAAATTCTGCTAGGGTGTAGTATCACAATTATCAGCAATCCTCTGGTCTGTCAGCAAATGGATACTTTAATATCTGTTCAAAGAGTCAATATGAATGAGATGTTTGACATTTGAAACCACCACAGATACCGTATTGAGCTTGCCCTCATTCACTGTCCAATAGTTACCTGCTATGAGTGGTGTTCTGATTGGTGTTCTTTCCACTCTTGCATGTCAGGCTTTAAGGTCAATTACAACATATAGCCCTTGTTGTGGTCTGGTAGTTTTACATATATTTCTGATCAATGGTCAACATCCTTAGTTATTATTGCACAATTTGTGCAAAATGTTGTACTTACTAGCTGAATAATGGTGCCAAATGACATTTTAATGGTGAAGTGGATCTGTAAATTCTGCGGGAGGTATTCTAAATTAATCAGTGATTATGTAATTTTGATTTCATGAGGTTGATGCTATAGCCATATTATTAAATACTTGTAACTTGTTGTAATCAATAAATATTTATGCACTTCTTTCTTGAATGCAACTCTTGGGATAAAAGGCATCTGTAAGTAATACAAAATAAAATAGCTACTTTTAAGGCCTGATAATAGAAGATCAGTATAATTTTCTTTTTAAATTGAACCATTATGGTATGACCGGTACTTTCTCCTACAGCCTGTGTTATTACTGACACTATCCCTAGATGCTCTAAGTAACTTCAGGGAACATAGTCAACACCCATCAAGCAAGACAAAATCACAGCATCAAATAACCATCCAATTTACGCCAATATTTGGTTTCCTAACTGAGCAATAAAGGGAGTTGTTGCATCTTTAATATTGTTGAGCTTGATTTGGAAAGAAGAATTGGTCGTATACGACAGAACTATTTGCCTTTTACATAATACACTGGAATCATACTGAATTACAATTCAAAAATATAGCACCGCTGCAGCCAAATTTGGGTAAAGAAGAGAAGATAAAGGATTTGAACTGAGATGTTAATAGTCAATATGACCAGACCAAGTTGTGAATTTGTACAGAGAACCGTCTGGGAGTACCACCTTACTTTTCCTGAATACCTATTTTGTAGCTTTAGATGGCTTCACTTAATTAAATTTTTTTGCTTACACTGGTTTAGAAAGCAATATCACAAAGCAGTTTAAAAAAAACTGTCCAGTGTTATTGGTACATCATTAATTATCATGCTCTTTATTTTTTATCTTCAGCAGTTTAGATTTGTCAGAACTAGCGAAAGCAGCAAAGAAGAAACTGCAGTCAGTAAGTTATTTATTTTTCTTGGCATAATAGAAGACTGACATATAAGAGCTTGAACTTTAATCTGCGCCTTCAAGCAATTATACTAAAATGTCTTTTAGGTGCTTGGCACAATTTGCCTTCCTATGCATGTTACTCTTCAAAACTGTGCATTCTCTTCAGCACTTGCAGTTCTCCGACTGAGAAAGTACAAATGAATAGTTATATGTTAGAGATAGTAGGAACTGCAGATGCTGGAGAATCCGAGACAACAAGGTGCAGGGCTGGATGAACACAGCAGGCCAAGCAGCATCATAGGAGCAGAGAGGCTGACGTTTCGGGCCTAGATTATGTTAGTATTTTTTTAGATATAAACTCAGTGATGTGTGCAGTTTTATTGCACTTATTCTCATTTGGCCTGTTTAAATTTGCCTTTACCACAAATGGTGCCTCAGTGATGATAATTAGAATGTGTGTGATTGCCCATTCATCTTGTGCACAGCATGCATACCTGAATAAAAGGGGATTTCAACTTCCTCCAGAACAATATCAAACAACAAAGGAATATGGAATAGTGTACTTAAAAATAATTTCACAATTCATCTTTCCGTACATTTTTTACAAGGAATACTCTAGCACTTAGCAACGTATAAGAAGCGACTTGTACTCATAGCCAGAGGATTTGGCTTCACTAATTGGAGGCAGGATTTGTGGATGTCACCTTTTCTAGCATTTGTCTGTGTGTGTTGAGTGACCATCTTTAGAGATTGTACTCAGTCAGCTGGAATTTCTCCCATTTGCGTTTAAATATGCAGTGATAATGTCACCAATTGGACATCCTTTATGGGCCTCTGTCTCCTTATCCAGAAAAGACAATGATTTATATTAAAGTAGTTTGCACTGAGCCATTAATATGCTTATCCCAAGACACAGTTCAATACCTTTTAAGTGCAGCTTTGTGGTTTAACACAAAATATGAACTTTCTTTGACTTGTGATATAGCAATAGATACAGTTGTAGCTGAGGTCTGAGGATTTTCTATTTCTGTAGCGTTATATTTGAGTCCTGATGTAGGATGGTCTGATTTGGTTGCCATTCACACCAAAATGCTTAATCATTTATGCGATTTAGCATGTCTCTTAGCATGGTAGCCTTGTTGCCAAAACACTATACTTTTCCTACTGCTCTTAGACCATAAGTCCATAAGATTTAGGAGCAGAATTAGGCCATTCAGCCCATTGAGTCTGCCCTACCATTTGCTCGTAGCCAATATGTTTCTCAACCCCATTCTCCTGCCTTCTGTCGTAACCTTTGATCCTCTTACTAATCAAGAACCTATCTATCTCTGTCTTAAATACCTTCACTGACTTGGCCTCCGCAGTCCTCTGAGACAGTGAGATCTACAGAGGACCCATCGTCTGATTGAAGAAATTCATCTTCAGGTTACAAATCTATGAAACAACTTCTTCTCACTTGGATTGGGCTCAAAAAGGAAACTAGAGGGAGAGAAATATGTGAAGATTCTTTTGAGAACAGGAAGATTTCAATCTTGCCAGATTTGTTTTCTGATAGTTTGTTGACGTAGATTGACGAGCCTTGAAAATGAACTTGGAACTAAAGTTTTCAGAATCTTATAATGCAACAAGCAGTTTTTTCATTTAGTTCATAATTTCTTTTCATACTTGGTATTTTCAGATTGACTCTCCATCATTACAAATGCTTTCAAAGCACAGCGAATGGATAATACAGTTGAACCTCAATCGCATTTTTCTTTTTCTTGAGTAGTAAAATGCTCTTCCTGGTTCTATTTCTAGTTAAGTAATCACTTATTTGAGGAACTAGCTATGGACGTGTACGATGAAGTGGATCGAAGAGAGACTGATGCAGGTGAGGATTCAGTTGTGAAGTATAAGCCAAGACTGTAATATTCTAGCAAACGTGCTCTCTGTTCAGAAAAAGGAATTCTACTTTAAGTAATCCATTTGAAATTGCCTTTTTTATTTTTTTAACCTCTATTTCAAGATTTGCAAGTTTTTCTGATAGCACAGAACATCACAATTCAGGGGAAACAGCCAGTAGCTAGAGCATAGGCCTCTCAAACTAGAATCTCTAATTTTTAAATAAACTTTTACTCCAAGAATCTGAGCCTTGTTCCTGGATGGCTCATTTTTCCTTTTAACTGGGCTTGATAGTTTAGGAAGCTAGGTTTGATTAAAGGTTACTAGTAGATCATATCCCTTCACAGAAATAAATGAAATACAATTTTTTCCACTTCTCGTCTGTATTGAACATCACTTCTCTCAACTGTATGGAAGCTTTTTCTCATTTAATGAATTAACTTGAAATAAGGTGCTTTATGGCTATCTAAGCAAATGCAACAATGGTTTTACATGATAACTCACAATGAGTTGAATGATTTAACCTGTTTGCTGGTTGAAGGAAGAATGCTGGGCCAGATACTAGGGAGGGGTGTATGAGTAACAGAAAATACCTCTCTCATTTGTTTGGTCACAATAAGTCATTATTGTACTAGGGCAGGAGGTAAGGATAAAAAATTGATGGAGTAACATGAAATAGGATGGCTGTCAGACAACTTTTTGAGCTTGGTGAACATATGTATAGAAAAGAGAAGTCCGTATCGAGATTCGTGCGGAGATACTTCCAGGACAATCTGGCATCAGGCATGGTTGCACCAGTTGAGTTGTATGATTTTGCAACAAGTTGGAAGAACTGAATATATCCATTATTGTTACCTATTATAATCTAATTGGTTACCTCGAGTTTCTATATAGTTTTCACTGCTTTTGAGTTAACTTATTTTTCAATGTACAGTTTGGCTGACAACTCAAAACCACAGCACCCTGGTAACTGAATCAACGGTCATTCCCTTCCTTCCTGTGAATCCAGAGTACTCGTCAACGAGGAATCAGGCAAGTGTTAAGTGAATGCTCTGTTCTGCAAGCAGTACATATTTTGAAATCAGCCTGTTCAGACGTATTATTAATGTACCTCTGGAGCAGATGGGACTTGAACCCAGGCCTTCTGGTTCAGAGGTAGACACACTACCACTGCACTGCAACAGCCCTGCTGCAAGCACTGTAAACTTGCAAAAAATGAATAAATTGTTGTATAATCCAGTTGATATCTGTATACTCCTTTTTTCTGGATATTATTGGATCTGCAGTACATTGGTGACATTTTCTGTTGAAAGTTCAGTATTAAGTATTTATTCTATCTCTAATCTGAATTGTTTTCTGCACAAGATTTTTAATTTGTTGTCTGGAGGTAGCCTGGAAGCTAACATTTGCTTATTCATCATTTGAAATAATAAAATTCAGTTCAAGGATAATCACAGAAGTGATTTATAGTATCTCTGCTGCCAAGGTGATGCACAGATTCAGACTTTTGTCTGTATTTTACTCTTTCTTTAATTGCAGGGAAGACAGAAGCTGGCACGGTTTAATGCTCATGAGTTTGCCACTTTAGTCATTGATATTTTAAGTGATGCCAAACGAAGACAACTAGGGAATCCAGTCACTAGTCCCAAAGGTATGTGTGTATATTTTTCTTTTACTAATAAATATCAGCGTTTTAAAAATTATTGAATAAGAAGAATAAGAGTAGGAGTAGAATTAGGCCTATTGGCCAATTGAGTCTGCTCTGCCATTCGATAGTGGCTGATAATTTTCTCAGCCCCATTCCCCTGCCTTCTCCCCGTAACCTTTGATCCCCTTACTAATCAAGAACTTGGCTATCTGAATTTATATACACTCAAAGACTTGGCCTCAGAGACTTCAGCGGCAAAAAGTTTCACAGATTCACCACCCTCTGGCTGAACAGATTTCTCATTCTCAGTTCTAAAGGGTCTTTCCTTCACTTGAGACTGGGCCCTAGGGTCCCAGTCCTTCCTACCAGTGGAAGCATCATCTCCACACTTGTTAGTTGGACTACAGTCTGCAAAAATGCAGAATCTTAATGTACTATTCTCATTCACTGTCATTTTGTATCAAAGGTGTCATGACTCACTGGGCTAGTATGCTGGAAATCGAGCCCACTGTTTTCTGAGCTGGTACAAATGTGAAAAGTTGATTAAACCACCGAATTGCCTAACTTTACTTAATTGTCTAATTTGCGTTTAAAAATTTGCACACCAGATTTTTATAATCAACAAGAAAATAACCAATTATTGTAATCAAACTTTTTTCCACTATAAAAAATGTCAGAATAGAAGTAGGCCATTCAGCTCATTTTGAGACTGCCGCATCATTCAATGAGGTCATGGCTGATCTGATAATCCTCAAATCCACTTTCCTGCCCTTTTCCCATAAACTTTGATTCCCTTACTGATAGGCAGAATTTTATCTCCATCGTGGATATACTTAATACCCATCAATAACAAAGGTTGACCAGACCTGCTCCTGGATGGTGGGACTGATTCTTATGAACAGTACTTGGGGGAAAACTGGCCTGTATTCTCTAGTGTTCTAGAGAATGAGAGATGATCTCACTGAAACCTACAAAATAATTAAAGGGACAGGCAGGGTAGATGCAGGTAAAATGTTTCCTCTGGTAGAGGAGTCTGGACCCAGGGGGCACAATTTTAAAAATAAGGGTGGTACTGCTTAGGTCTCAAATTAGCATTTCTTCTTAATCAGGATTGTGAACCATTGGAATTCTCAACCACAAAGGTTGTGGAAGCTCATTCTTTGAGTAAGTTCAAGGTGGAGAGTGACAGATTTATTATTAGCAGTGGCATACACTATTATGGGAATTGGATGGAAAAGGACATTGAACTGTTTAATCAGCCATGATTGTATTGAATAGTAGAGCAAGTTTGATGAACTGAATGGCCTATGGTTTCTGTGTTCCTAATACTTGTGTTGACAAGTCAAAGGAAAGGGAGCATTAAGGAATGATTCCAATTTTTAATGAATGAGTTAAGTAGCAGAAGCCTAAATTGTGTATAGTCTGGAGAATTTAGACTCAGATTGCTTCAGGTCAGAGTATAAAATGGTATTGGGAAGTAAGTTATAACTATGCAGGTAACTGATAGAATCATTTTGAATCACATACCAGGACAAGGTATACGAGACAAGGGTGTTGGGACTTGCAAAATGCAACTGGATGGCTGCAAAGATGGGCTTTCATGGATGAACTGTTCATGTATAACGATCTTAATTCTTTCATTTCCTCCATTACCTGCAAAGAAGTGTGTCACACTTTCTGTTTCTCAGTCTGAATTAGTTAGTGGTACCATTTCATTTGAATTGTGAACAAAACTGAAGTGCAAAGGTGACCTTTATTGGAGAGGGACAATTATTAAAATTTCCAATGCATAATATTAAAGTTCTCATTGTTCTATCAGACCATAGCGTTGCTGTCTCTTTAAAGTGAGATGACTGGCAGTGGTTTAACCTGAGGGTCACTGCTCCTCAAGTGAGGGGGAGGTTAAGAAGAAGAGTCCTTCGTGGTAACTTGAGCCAGTGTGAGAATTAAACCCAAGACGTTGGCCTTACTGTGCATTGCTAACCGACTCCCATGAATACATTATGTAATCATGGGCAATATGGTACGCTCTCTGATCTTCATATCAGCGGTTACTATTGCCTGTAGTTGTGCGAGGGCTATTGCCATATATAAGTTATCTCCTGTTTTGTTTAATTTCTTTAATTTTTGGACCAATCAGTTTGCAAACTGTTCAGTTTCTTTTTCTTGTTAACACAGAAAATGTGGAACTTATACTGAAGAGTGTTAATGATCGCCGTGGCAGTGAGAGCCATGACAACGATCAGCCAGATTATGATAGTGTTGCTTCAGATGAAGATACGGACCAGGAACCAGCAGTTAAAGCAATTAGAGCAAAGGTATCTCTAATGTTGCATTTTAATGACGTTGAAAATAGTTGATGTGCTAACACTGATTGTATGTATAGTCCTGGGTTATACTAACGAACATGTGAGTTCCAGTTCATTTCTAAAATTTATAATGGTACACATTTGTTATTTACAGAATATTACAAAGGAAGGAAAACTAGTTGAGTGTTCTGAATTGCGATTACTTACCTGTTCTTATTCAAGCAAATATGTTCTCCAGGATACTTGCTTTTGAAAATGCAATATTTTTCAGTAGGAAATTCCAAGTTGGAGTTTCCATGCTTGCTCAGTGATTCTAGTAATATTGATTGCTGAGAATGATTGGTCATATCCACCTACAGCTCTATTGTAAGCAGCAAAGGATGAGGTTGCGGGTGCAAATCGGAGTCTTTTAGACTTGTCATGTTGCCAATTTGGCTGTCACCAAGCTTCACCAAAATGACACTAACTTTCAGTGCCATGCATCTTCTAAGACCAAAGGTTATTTAGCCAACTTTGTGGGCAGTACTTTGGAGGAATCAACTGAGGTTAAGTGGGAGTGATTATAAGACAGTAATCTCAAATTTGGGTAAAATCTCAGATTTTTCTTAGCATAGCTTGATCTAGACCTTTTCAGTGTGATTACTATTGTTATAACTCAACTGTTTAAAAACTGAAAAATCCAGATCTTATCACAATTGAATTTGTTCGCTCATTGTGGCAGCATTTAACATCATGGCCTAATTCCTTTTTAGAATAGTTAAACAAGTCCAAACAGTCAAGTTCAGTAATTAAAGATAGCTATACTAATAAGTAAAAATGATTTTAGACAGAAGAGAAGTTTGATGTAACTTTACGTTCCAAACATTTTGATTTCTTAACCATTATGTGCCAAGAAAGAAAATTTTGTTTATCAGTTGCACTTCTTATTGTAGAGCATGGACTCTGATCTGTCAGATGGGCCAATTACATTGCAGGAATACATGGAGGTGAAAAATGCACTCAGTGCTTCTGAGGCAAAGATACAGCAGCTGATGAAGGTGAACAGCAACTTAAGTGATGAGCTGCGTTTGATGCAAAAAAAGGTAAGTTTTTTTTTTTCCAGGCACTGCTTAAAATGTTCAATGTTTTCTGTAGTCTTGGGAGCAATAGTAAATTTTGACAGTTAAAGGACTAGGATCTCAACTTTTTTTTTATTGTTGCTGTGTGGATTATTGTATGCCTTTTTCTTTGACTCTTTATTTGGGGTAATGTGATTGTGGTGTTGAAGATCTTTATTCTCAACGTAACAGCAAAGATCAAGATTATACTTCATTAGTTTTCATTTATTTTACGTATTTCTTTTTCCTTCTGTTTTCTTGTTGAGTTGAACCTGTGCTGGTACTGAGGATCTTTGGCCATCTAGTTACCCTTTTTTCAAAAGGGCTTTCCTCTCCTTCTCCCTCTCCCCATTAAGACCAATTTTTTTTCATCACACATAGCTTGGAGGGAATTGACTTGGTGAAAATTGTATTAGTTATGACTGTATTTGAGGTTTCAAATGCTTCAGAGTATCATTTTGATTCCAAAATTACTGAGAACATGAACAGCAAAGCACAATTGCATTAGCTTTTGCTGGTTGCATTCATAGTGCAAAACTTTCAAGTCAAGATCATCTATCTCTCCATTTCTCTTGCTTTTTACAGGGCTGCAGTATTCTTTGAGGTGGAGGAGTGGGGAGAGGCTGAATATGATTCCCCAAATTAGATTTTTAGAAAAGTCTTGAAGAACCCTGTTGTTTTGGCTCTGCTCTTCTATTGAGTGATAAAATCATATAGCACAGAAGCTAGTCGTTCAGTCCACCATGTTTATGCAGTCTCTTTGAAAGATCTTGCCACTATTTACCACTGCTCTGTTGTTTCTCATAACTCTGCAATTTCTTTCTCCTTCAAGTACATTTCCAGTTTGCTGTGTTTACCATTAAATCTACTTGCGCTATCTTTTATGCAGTGCATTACAGCTCTAAACCAGTTTTTTCCTTGGCTGCAGCCTCCTAGTGACATAATGCTTGTGCTTTGTGAGAGTGGTTACCAATCACTTGCCTTCTGTTTATTTAAAATCTCAAAACTGTGCTGTGTTCTCTTTCTTTTGTTTTCATTAATGTGCTTTATGACTGTGTTTATCTGTATTAAAGGCCATCTGCCAATCGTGGGTCCTCTTTCCCACCATATTTAAATCTTCTTCAGGAACATGGTGCTGATTAGTATTATCTCAACAATTATTTATTGTGCCAAATGTCATCCTATTGAGAGGAGAACATAATTCTGAACCTTGGGTTGAGCGGAGTACAGCTTTAATGCTGTCATCTACCTGACGATGTGGAAAATTGCCTAGGTACATGTCCTGTCTGTTTCTGTAGAACAACAGCAGAGTGTTGAAAGGGTTGCCATGTGTGCTATCGTGCAAAACCTGCAAAGGAACAACTTGCTCATTCGTCATCTTTTTGGGTTCTGCCAGGACCACTCTGCTCCTGATGTCATTATAGCCTCAGTCCAAGCATGCACAAAAGAGCTCAACAAAGAATGTCTGCTCTTGATGTCAAGGCACCATTAGGAGTGGCACGGTGGCTCAGTGGTTAGCACTGCTGCTTCACAGCACCAGGGACCCGGGTTCGATTCCACCCTCCAGCGACTGTCTGTGTGGAGTTTGCACATTCTCCCCATGTCTGCATGGGTTTCCTCCCACAGCCCAAAGATGTGCAGGCTAGGTGGATTGGTCATGCTAAATTGCCCATAGTGTTCAGGGATGTGTAGATTAGATGGGTTATAAGGATGGGTCTGAGTGGGATGCTCCGAGGGTCGGTGTGGACTTGTTGGGCCGAATGACCTGTTTCCACACTGTAGGGATTCAGGGATTCTGAGATTTAACCAATTATGGCATCAAAGAACCCAACAAAAATTGAAGTCAGTAGGAATTGGAGTGTGGCTGGGGAAATTCTCCAATTATCGGAGTCATGCCTAGCACACCAGAAGATGGTTGTAGTTGTTGGATATCTATCACCTCATATCAGAGGTTATTAGTGCAGGAATTCCTCATGATAGTATTGTAACCCCCAACCATCTTCAGCCACTTTATCGATGAACTTCTCTCCCTTCATAAAGTCAGAAATGGTATTGTTCGCTGGTGGTAAACGTTGTACATTCGCAGTTTCAATACTGAAGCAGTTTGCCTCTGTAACAAGATGGCCTGTACAACTTCCAGGCTTGAGCTGATAAGTGGCAAGTAACAGTCATGCCACACCGTTGCTCAGCAGTCACCACCTTCAACATGAGAGAATCTAACCAGTTCCCCTTGGCATTCAATGGAACTCTCATTGATAAATCCCTCACTATCAATCTCCTGGGACTTACCATTGACCAGAAACTTGATTGAACTAGCCGTGTAAATATCTTAGCAAGTCAGAGGCCAGAAATCCTGCAGCGAGTAATCCACCTCCTGTCTCCCCGATGCCTGTACACCATCTGCAAGACTCAAGTCTGGAGTGGGATAAAATACTGTCACTTGAATGACTGCAGTTGCAACGACACTCAAATCTTTACACCACCCAGGTTAAAGATTTACACCCCATCCACTACTTTTAACATTCATCCCCTTTACCACTGATGAACAATAACAATGGTCTGTGCCAACACAAGGTACACTGCAACAACTCATCAAGGGTCCTTTTGAGACCATTTTCAAAACCTGTACCACTCAAAAGAACAGGGATATCACGTGCATGGGAACACAACCACCTACAGTTTTCTGTTCCAAGTTATTTCCTGACTTGGAAGTCTGTCGTTATTCCTTCAATGTTGCTAGGTGTGGGTGACAATCCTCAAACTCCCTCCCAACAGCACTGTGGGTGCTCCTGCACCCAAGGGCTAAAGCAGTTCACGAAGGCAGCTCAGGACTGTCGTCTCCAGGCTAATTAGGAATGTGCAAGAAATGCTGGCCTAACCATCAAAACCCGCATCCCATGAACAAATAATTTCAAAAAATGTTGTAGCTCAAGAAACCTTTATCTGAAATCCTTTCTCGAATCCTCAGGACCGACTGAGATAATGAATATTCATTAGATAATGAATATTTTTGGTTTTTGGATTCGTTTAGCCTATAGGGCTGCTCATGCCCTTTTGAGGGGAAAAACCTCTGCTTAGCCTGAATGGATCTGTAGACACATAAGTTAGGGCCCTTTTAGGGCAAAGTATTTCCCTTTTTTCACGCCTGTTTGAACCAGGCAATGTTTTCTGCTAAAGGGCCCAAACTCAACTTTTATCTACAGATCTGTTTGATCCACTTTTGAAAAGACCCTTGATTTTGGGGACTTTTCAGTGTTCAGAACTGCAGATAAAGGACATCCAACCTGTATTTGTCACTAGACTCCTCTGTGAATTTACCTCCTTTTTTACAAAATGTCGTTTTTCTTTAAAGGCAAGAAAGGTAAATAACTCGCAAAATAAGTTTATTCTTTATTTTGTAAAGCCTTTGCATTCTTATTTTCGGCATGTGGTCAGAGAGGGAGGTGCTTATAGGGCATCTTATTGTTCCTATAAGACTGATTTCTAGCAGTTGGTTTTGCATTTCTGGTTGGACCATTCCTAGTTTGACTCTCAAGCAATGGAAAGTAAATGAATGTTCAAAAATCAAAAATATGTTTAACCATTGTTTGTGACAATTGTTGGAAAGTATTAAATTTTCTCTTGAATCAAAGTAATTCTTTAAAAAAGTGATAACTGGATCAATTTGTTAGTCTGTCTCATTAACCATCCTTCATGTTATGTTAGAAGGTCCTTGGTTCTAATTCAGCAACATTCCACTCTCATAAGACCTTCCCTTTGAGCAAGAAGATAAAACAAAATCTTGCAATGGTAGATTTTATTTTAGAAAGTAACAATAGTGATGGGGCATTAACCAACACTGAAGATTAGAATACAGGAGGTAGATGAGTTTAGGCTGAGCAAGATGGCTTACCAGTGTGGGGAGGTGCGACATATTTGTTCTTTTGTTATGCAAAGAAAAAGTGCTGATTGAACTCAGTTTTATATTGATTATAATTAAATTATAATTTATATAAAAATGACCTGGATGTGAATATAGGAGGAATGGTTAGTAAGTTTGCAGATGACATCAAAATTGGTGGTGTCATGGACAGTGAAGTAGGTTACTTCCGAGTACAACGAGACTTTGATCTGATGGTCTGATGAGTGGCAGATGGAGTTCAATTTAATCTGAGGTGTTGCATTTTGGTAAAGCAAATCAGTGCAAGACTTGGTCAATAAATAGTAGGG
>NC_063355.1:35194985-35200261 GCF_021869965.1 Rhincodon typus
GGGTGTAACAAGGGCTGTGCTGCCTTAGCCAATCACAGATGACGCAATAAGAGGGCCCTGGAAATCTGGCCATAAAAGGTATTTGTATAGAATTCCAGGAGTTCCCAGTCCTGATAAGCAAATCCTGCCAGGAAATGTTTCTGCCTAAATGCCTTGCGAGGACAGGATCAGGCTACACTGTGCCCTTTACAGTTCAGTAGTCTGGCACTCAATTCCATCCAAAATCATGAGAAGAACGTCCCTCTGGGTATGGTACTGAGAAAGGGTGTCCACAACACATACTGTGTTTAATAATAAGTATTTTCAGCCCAGGAGGAGGGAAAGATTGTAAAAAGAATACTATTTGACATTGGATCCTGATGCTGAGACTCCCTCCTTCATAGTGCATTCTCCAATATGAAAAAAAAAGAACAAATAGGAATCCTTCACTCAAGTGGAACACAATTTATAAACATGGTCTAAGACTGGTTAGAACCCTGCAAAAAAAAAAAAAAAAAATCTGAAATTTACTGATCTTATGCACAAAGAGAATTCCAAAACCAGTTCAATGAACAAATTTAAACAAAAAGTGTCCAAAAGTGGAAGTTTATGAACATTAAGATTAGATGTTTAAGGCCCATGTTCCACTCAAGCCAGTAAAAGACATGTTCAAATACAATATTCATTTTACAGTTACTGCGCTCCTCAACAGCAATTATTAACAGTAGAACAAACAACAGCACATTCCTGAAATAATAAAATGGGACAAGTTTAATAAGGCAGCAGGATGACAGAAAGGGAAAATGAACATTAAATGAATCATTTAGCTGAAGCAGGTTAAAAAACTATGATCTGAACTACCATACTTCCCAGCCAACCCTGATGAAATTTAGGGTCTGATGTCACACGCTGACCTCAAAAGAAAAATATACACTGACCACCCGAAACAAGGGAAAGGTTAATTTATTTAGACCTTGAGCTGTTCTCACACTCTGTCCACTCCAACAGCAGTATGTTTTGTGCTGTTCATGCACAATACTATCTCAGCTAATCTAATGATCCAGGCACAACTGCAGCCAGTTTGTCAATTCTTAAAGCATCTGATTACAAGAAATGATCTGCTCAGTACAGAATTTTAATTTGGGGACACTTTCCTGCAGTATTTATAACTTTTTTACAAAAGTTTAAATTACAAAGTAAAACTAAAAAAGGATTCTAACTGGTTCAAGAATATTAGAAGATTCTCCAAAATAAAACAGCCACAGATCTGGTTTTGCCTTTGGAACATGTCATTGCTTTGTGCCAGCAGTACATCAGAAAGCAGTGGTGCAGGAAACAGGTTTAGACAACACCAGAAACAAGAAACTTCTGATAATTTTAACCAGGAGTTTTAAAGCAAATGGAAAATGCAGAAGTATTTAAAAATTTGAAATAAAGAATGTGCATCCAGGCAGGAGCATCCAAAACAAAGTTTAATATTTGAGTCAAAGCATAGATTCAAATGAAGGTCTCCATTTGACTTCCTCCTTCCAGGATATGAACCACTCTGCTATCCCACTACAGCTTTCAACATCAAGCAGTCAAGGTCAAAAGATTATTCTGAAAAAGTAGCCCTTCACAACTGGCAACCTTGTCCAACTCTTAGAAAGAAAGAAAGAAAGAAAGAAAGAATGAACGAACATCTTTGGGATGGTCAATCATGTTCTGATGAACGGACCCATCTGAAACATTAATTCACCCCCTTCAGATGCTGATCAGCTTGCCATGCACTGGGATTGGCTGCCACCTTGCAATACATGGTAAGAATGTGTTACACATAGCAAACTCAATGTCATTAGCAATGCTATAAACTAATGGGACTATCGGTGCAGATAGCAATAAATGGATGGTGCCAGTGATTTTAAAATCAGTGAAAAATTTGTTTGCCCAGAAGTAGTCATACCCTCAGTCAACTGGCAATAAAACTCAACAAGTGCACACATTCAGGTTAGTTTTAATTCACTTTTACCACAAGGTCAAAAATATTTCACATGTCCAGTTAATGGTATGACTCATTGTTTAATTATAGTGCAAACACTAACACTGCCTTACCAGTCCCGGCCACACATCCATCACCTGAAACTTAAATCCATCTGAATAATTCTCAGCAGCCCCTTTACCACGAAGCACAGATACTTGTGCAGGGAAACACTGGAACTGAAGAGGGAGGGGAATGCACTAGTTTTCATAGATGGGCAGATTGAGGGAAAGTACAAGGCTACACACCTGGCAAGCTTGGATACTTTAAGCTAAAAGTTTAGGTGAGGTAGAAATAGTGAGGGAGGGGGAGAAAAGTTTCAGTCACAAAATCTAACAACTGCAATTTTTAGAATTAAAAATGTCATGCCTTATGGTTATAAAAGCTGTGTTTCGAAAAAAATGGCATTAGTGAAATTTCCCTGAATACACTATTTATTCCACTCCATTATTCTTTAACAAATCCAAAAGAAGAGAAAGGAATTTAATTAAACCAAGATATTATATAAGCACAAAAGATCAGCAAAGTCAATAAGCATATCAGAATATGCAAAGGCCATTTCACATGGCCCTATATTAAGACTGAAACAGTCCAAACAATCTTCAACATCAAATATGTTTTCTGAAGAAGGGTCTAGGCCCGAAACGTCAGCCTTCCTGCTCCTCTGATGCTGCTTGGCCTGCTGTGTTCATCCAGCTCTACACCTTGTTATCTCTCTTTCAACATCAAACATATTTGAATTACATATTTCTATGGAAGCAGTTCTTTGGAAAGATCTTCAGAGACTATTAAGTGGAAACCCTCTTTCCCCAAAAATCAAAAAAAGCTTCATTTATCTTTGAATATTTCATTATCTTCAAACTATTGTAGCTAATATGTCTCGGTATAATTTAAAACATGGTCTCAGATTGCTAGAAACAAACCTGGTTTGCCCAGGTTTCAAAAAAAAAATTAAAACAAGCAGCAATGAGATGGCACCAAGGTTTTAGTTACTACTGTCATGGGGCCACCAATAGCCCCACACTCCACTGTGCAGTCCATCCTTCTGGTCCTTCATTTGGGACAAAGACAAAACACAGTTGTGCTCAATTCAGATAAAGTTATACATAATTTGCCAGAAATTTCTATTTTTCCCCAATCTGACAGTTGTAGGAACAAAAAAGGGTATTATTGTTCCTTCCTTCCTTGACTGTTATATGGATTTTGTAAACTGGTGTTCAAAATGAGCAAAATTGGTGTACAGGAATGCAAGCCTTTTCCAAGTCTTCACAATCAAGCAATTATAGACATTACTGCTGGATTCCAAACGCCCTCTACTCATTATTTTTCCATCTCAAAACTTATTGCACTAATTTTACATTTCACCAAAAAAAAAAGCACTACTTTGTTACTGCCTCCAAAATGCGATCAAGTTAATGCTGAATTATCTACCTCTTGTGCTAGTGAGTCAGGAGCATTCAATTGATTTTTGTCATGAGCCACAATCCTGAGTAGTAATTTGTGTTACTAGTTCCAGCTTGAAGAATATAAAAAAGTTAAAACACACACACACACACACACACACACACTTCTCCTAATGCTGAACGGATAAAGTAACCACCTGTTGTTAAGCTAAGAATAGAACAGGAAGTTTCAAATGTTATCTCTGCTATTGTCCAATTCTGTTGAGCTCAACGAGAGCCCATTGGCTAGTTTCAGGTTTGAAAGACTCATTGAAGGACCATATTCCTGATTAAACACGGTGAAAAACCTTGCAACATATTTTAAAACTGGACCAGTTAACTTGCGTCCAATATCTCCACTCAATCAAAACTATATTATCAAAAGGAGCAGAGTCTGAACTGGCTATGACAGGGAGATAGTAAAACCTGGAAGTGAAATATACATTTCACATTGCAAGATAAGAGAACTCAGCAGTAAGGGGAATAGAGACTAGCAACACAAAATCACCACATACAATCAGCACATGAACAAATAGCAAGACTCTCTCTTCACAAGGTGATAAAATAGTTAAAACAGATAAAGTTCAAAACTAGAAAGGACAATTTGAATTTATTAAACTGGGGGATTTAGCTTATGCCTTCCTTAAACAAAAGCACTTCAGGCCTGGTTTAAGTTTATTTGGAAACATTTTGTTTTAGCTTTACTGACGCAGACCTAGAGCATCCTCTTCCACAGGCTCCACACCCTCTGTGCCTCTGACTGAATGTTAGTGCCATTTCAAATTAAAAATCGGTGGCAGATTTTGGATATCCTGCACTGATCCAAAGGTATGCAGGTTTAATAAACAAAAGGGGAAAGACCAGACAGGCAGCTTTCCAAATAAGACACGTGGGAAAAAAAGCAACAATTTCAATCTCAGTGATCAAGTCCCTAACAATCTTTTGTGAACAAAGCCAAGAAATGTTCTACTGGTGTTGAATTTCTGAAATGGTCCAGACTGAATTTTCTAAATTGCACAAATTGAAACCCATTTTTCACTTTTTTTAAATTTAGAAAAAAGGGCAAAAGCTCCCTGACGGTTTAATGGAATTGAACCAGTCATAACGGAACGTCACAGACAGCATGTAGGTCTGTGCCAAATTAGTCAACCTTTTGTAGGCATCTTCTGGATTCAGCTCCCATTGTTTGAGGATGTGAGAGAGGCGAGGAAGAGAGAAAAACAGGTAGAGATTCTCGCTGAATTACTATATAGCAATGTGAGCTAAGAAGTGGAAATTACATCTAAGCATGTGCTACGTGCAGCATCCCTCTACAACCCAGCCAGTAGTTATTATCTAGGTTCACACAAGGCAGCACAACCTGGGCAACGTACTGGCACTTGCACCTGCACCATACCCTAGCAGAGAGCAGCACCATTAATAAAGGGGAAAAAGGAGAGACAATAAATGAATTTAGTGTGCTGGAATTTGATATTTGAGCTGCCAGGTAATCCAAATATGATTTCAGGAAATGATTTTTTGTTTTAAGAAGGACATGTTTCATTTATCAGCATGAACTGCTTGGTTTAAACTACTGAAGTCAGCCTTTTCTCATGGAAGTTTTTAAAAAATTAAATATTTATAAGCTGAGCTTTCGCATTGACCTCAACAGTTCCTTTATAATCAAAGGTTTCCTGACAAAAAGTTACAAACGTATTTGGGAGTAACCTTATAAAAATCCTATAGCTCTGTTACATGAGATAACAAGGTGTAGAGCTGGATGAACACAGCAAGCCAAGCAGCATCAGAGGAGCAGGAAGGCTGACGTTTCGGGCCTAGACCCCATTTTCTGAAGAAGG
>NC_063355.1:35205261-35256332 GCF_021869965.1 Rhincodon typus
CTCCCCCATTTCTGAAGAAGGGTCTAGACCCAAACGTCAGCTTTCCTGCTCCTCTGATGCTGCTTGGCCTGCTGTGTTCATCCAGCTCTACACCTTGTTATCTCTAATAGAATAAGTTTGTCCGTTTAGAACAACTGAAGCTTTTAAATTGATATACTTCAGTAGCTTAACAATTTGAGCTACATTTCAAATGTTAATATTTATAGTATGTGCTTTAGCATCTTAAAACTTGAATATAGTCTGAATGTAAATAAATATTGAGCTGAAGCTGGTTTGACTATACTCCTGCACTCCATTAGACAACCCATCTTTGAAAGAATTCTGCACTATTTACAATACTGATCATGTGTGCCAGTGCTTGCACTCCACTTGAGGGATGATATTCATACCCGTGAGACTCTTTGCTAAGAGTGCACAATGAGGGTTATAGTGAGCAAGCTTTGGGGCAAGAATGAACACATATCATCTGCAAGAAAAAGCGAGCATTGTGCTCTAGTAAGTCATTATTGTAGATTTTTACATGTACTATTTCAGATTGTCAAGGTCCTGTATATATTTACCCAATGACAAGATACAAAATAAATAATATTCAATGATATCAAGATCACCTCTGTATTGAATAATCATAATCATGGCTAATGTATATGGCTGCTAGATCCTCACTATGTTTTCTTATGTACTGAGGTGCAGGTGGAGATACTCTGCTTTAATTTAGAGTAAACGTTATTTCCCCTCTGCTTTTTTCCCCTCATGCCTTGAAAAAGGGATAGAATTCACCAGGTGCTAATAGTCCCCTGATTCATCACCCAATCACACAGTGCCACTGATTTATAGTAACCAAACAAGTCAAATTCCTGGTCTCCTTCATGACTAGATAGTTGAGATTATATTCTACATTCTCATGCATTGCTATTTCACAAAAATTGCAAAGCAGTTAATGTGATTAGGAGTACAAAATTGAGCAGAAACACTGTTGCTGACACCAACTGCAATTTTGTCATCACCATTACTCCAGTTAGAAATAACCCAGAACAGCCAAGTCAAACCTAGAGGTTTATAGATTTCAATGCCCAGTGATGAAGAACAGTTTGTTTCTTTGATAGGCAGTGCACTTATCAACAATGACCAGTGCATTTGCTAAATAAGGTAATCAAGATTAAAATTTATGACACAGTCAGGTTAACGATGCAAGGATCTAAACTGTTTTATTTTCAGGAGAAAATTCAAACAAAGTGAAATTGATGGATATTACAGCAATTTTCAAATCAACACATTGTCTTATGGTTGGTTACTAATTGCATTAGAAATAAATAAAAATATGTAAAAATGGAACAAAAACTCGGTACATGAATGGAAAGCATCAATAATAGAAGCTAATAGGTCTTCAGGCCCAAGCTGGCAAGGTTGTGTTTCCAGAACTGAATAATTCATTTTCTGGAGATAGTACAAAAATTGTAATGAATTCTTTTATGTTCACAAGAATTGAATTCACAACAACAATTATAGTAGGGCTCTGCATGGAAAACTAACCTTGGGACATGAAGATGCTAATCTAATATTGAAATGGGACATGTTAGAACATATAGTATGGAGCAGCCAGTTTTAAAAGAACCCTATAGCCCCTGGGATGTGCTGGGCTAGCTGATCATTGTCAGCAACACGTTAAAAATTTTCCCCAACTTCATCCCCACAAACCATTTTGTGCACAAACAAAACCCTACCCTATCTCAAGAAGCAAAGGCTTTACTGAGATTGAAAACATCCATGTGGAGTGATGTCCCCTCCCTTCCATCAGTCGAATCGTTCATTCAGGTTCCTTCCCGATAAATCCTTTAAAATCATGGTTGGGCCAGTCTCTCCTCTATCTCATCCTCATTAACCTCTAACTTTTAAGAACTTTTAACACTTTCACCTTCTAAACTTTGTCCTCTACTGTTGATCACAGTGGAACCAGTGCGAGTACACTCAAATGTAAACTTGTTCTCTCTTATTTATCCACCAAGGAATATCTTATAGCAAGAATATCTTCCAGTAAAGTGCTGTCTCTACTACCTGCCGCGCGAGTTCACCTCTGCTATCCTGACAGCGGTCTACATCCCACACTTACGTAAGTGAAGTGTGCACTTGATGAAATATGCAACACTGCAGTTTTGAGATAGAATATCCTGAGGCTTTGTTCATCGTAGCCAGTGACTTCAACTACAGCAACTCAAGACCGTGCTACCAAAATACCATTAACACATCTCCTGTCCCACCAGAGCTCCAAACATCCTTGACCATTGCTATACAACCAAAGACGCTCCATCCCACCTGCATTTTGGAAAATCAGACCATAAGGCTGTGTTCCTTCAGCTTTACAAGCAGAAACCGAAGTGTCACGGCTCAGTACAGAAAGTGGTGCAGTGTCGGTCTGAGGCAATGTAAGGGCTTCCATGGGATGGCTCAGAGTTTGTGGGCTGGTCCATATTCAAGAACTCAGCAGCCAACCTAAACAAGTACGCTACAACCATCGCAGACTTCATTCATAAGCACGTAGAAGATTGCATGCTGAAGTTAATCCAAAATATTCCCCAACCAGAAACCACAGACAAACCAGGAGATCCACTCCCTAGTGAAGTCCAGGCCTGAGGCATACAAGTCAGGCAACCCTGACCTATACAGGAAATCCAGATATGACCTTCATAAGGTCATCAAGGATGCCAAGGGGAAATACCAAACTCCCCTCGAGACCGAGACCAACCATACAGACGTCCATCATTTATGGCAAGGCTTAAATGCCATAACAGGCTACAAAACAAAGTCAAAGAGAATCATGGAAAACAGTACATCCCTACCCGACAAGCTCAATGCATTCTACACTTGTTTGGAACATAAGCACGGTGAAATAACGTCACCTATTCCAACAGCCTCAAATGCACCTGCACCCAGTCACCATCGCAGATGTTAGATCAGCCACCTTGAGAGCGAACCCAAAGAAAACGACTGGCTGACTGAGATGGAGTCCCTGGTCATGCACTCGGATCCTGTGTGGACCAGCTGGTGTGAGTATTTGCGAATATCTTTAACTTTTCCTTAAGTCCCCACCTGTTTCAATATGACCACTACCATTCCAGTGCCAAAGAAAAATCATGAGGCATGCATCAAAGACCAATGGCTCTGTCCTCCATAATTATGAATGGAGTGCTTCGAGAGGTTAGTCATAGCTCACATCAACTCCAGACTACCAAATTGCTTTGATCCTTTGCAATTCGCATACTGGTGCAACAGGTCCATAGGAGTCGCCATCTCCCTAGCCCTACACTCATCTCTGGAACATCTGGATAACAAGGATACTAACGTCAGGCTCCTACTTACTGACTACAGTTACACCCTCAACACCATAATTCCAAACAAACTTATCTCTAAACTCTGACCTACATCCCTTTGTAAATTTAGATAACCACCTTCACTGTTTACTATACCACCAATTTTAGTGTCATCCGCAAACTTACTAACTGTGCTTCCTAAATTCTTATCCAAATCATTTATATAAATGACAAACAACAGTGGACCCTGCACGGATCCCTGTGCAACACCGCTGGTCAGAGACTCCTCTGCTAGCTAATGGTATCACCATCTATAAATATAGTAGAGAAATACAAATAGTTCACAACTATAAGTTTGTAAAGTTTTAAAAACCAATCCCAAAATCTTACCTTGTCTTGTCTTTGATTCAACCACATATTGATAGATTTGTACTATGGGCTTGGCCTTTCACACCTGTTTCAAATTTTAAAAGCTTCAGCACATTCCACTGAATTGTGAATTTTCACAAGGGCTTGTGAAATATCTCAGCATCCTCAGACATTGCACTAAATATCTTCCATACATTTCCTCCAAAATGTTGTTAAACTTAATAAACTGCACATGTTGCTGGATTCAAAAGTCTAATGAATACTGATTCATATATGAAAACACTAGATACGTCCAAATAGATGGCATTGCCATTGGATTGCTGCCAGGTGTATCAGTGGCAAAAATCTTTGTTGGATTCCATGAGAAACATGCCTTCAATAAAATAACACCCAACTCATAGTTCCAATATGTACATGACACATTTGTTTGCAGCTGCATGGAAGAATTTCCTTACACATCTTAATGGACCCTATTAGGACCCAGTTCTTTGCAGACAGAAAAGAACATACACACATTTGTCTGTTTTAACTCAAGAAAAGTTTCAACCATTTTCTGGTTCTTTGATTTCTCAAGGCAATGCCTTGACCAGAGTCAACCTGCTTGGCTTTACATTTATACAAGGTGGCAGTTAAATGTCAGTCATCATATAACTGGTACATTCTCTGTGGAAAACCCTTTACTTACCAATTAGTGCACTCCTCTCATACAGCCTAATCATTGGTCTCCTTTTACATCATCTCTTACAAATTATCCTGATGAGTGGAAGACAAAAAGCTTCAGCAAAATGAGCATTCAATACTACTAGATAACTGATCCAAGAAAAGAGAAACCAAAAAAAAAAATCAGAATATTTGATTTTATAGTGCAACTGAACATCTTACATGCTGTGAAAGAGAGATACAGGTTATTCTGCTATAACATGTGTTTTGCTAAATCAAATTGGCTGTAACACGACTGATGAATAGTGGACACTGTTTGAATAACATGAACTTTCTGCTGTATGGGTATAGCGATTTTCTATAGCTCAAGGTCATACAAGAACACAATTATCGCATCATAGGAGATCTACCTGGAGAGACCGGGTGGGGGGTGGATGGGAGCGTGAGCGGGCACAGGAGTTAGATAGATTAGCACCTTCAGGAGAGGAGGCCTTGGAGAGGTCCTAAAGTACTTCGTGCTATTGTTCCATAAGCAGTCTGGTATAGATGTCACAGCTGACCGAAGCTCCTGCAGGTGCCTTGAAACTACAGGACGCTTCATTAATGCAAATCTCCTCTATCTTTTGGAGGCCCTTAAAAGTGAAAATCTTACTTTATTTTCACAGCATTATCCCAGGAACATGAAGCAGGCTGCAGCATTTCATTACTACCTAAAATCTCAGTGCAGACTGTGAAAATCAGACATGTAACTTCCACGATTTATGCAGCTCAATTCTTAGCCAGGTTATTAATCAAACAATTGAACTTTTTTCAAAAATTAAACATCATACTTTTCACTTTGGTCAATCAATCATTTTGAAGTGTCTTTCCATTGTAATGGGCAGAATATTGTTTTGGACCAGCTAATGTTAAAACTCAAAAAAAAAATCCATTCTTTTCTCTCCAAACAGTAACAGCTTGGTTATGGAAAGCTAAAATAAAATTCAAGTTTAAAAATGAAAACAACAAAAGAAATGCAGTTAATAATGCAGCCTTTATTTAAAGCAACAAAAGGCTGATTCTCCTTTTAAAGTACAGTGTTGCTGCTGACCAACAAAATACAACAGCACATTGTACGAATAAAGGTCTCATGTTACTAGAAAGTCAAGAGAGTGTAATCCCAGCTCGAGAGATGGAAAAGGTCCGCCTAATTATTCTTTATAGATTCACAGGTCTCAGCACTGGAAGATTCTGCAAGTGATAATTAATTGATCGAGATGGAAAACTTTACACTGTACGCTGGAAGCATATCAATAGTTGTCAACAAATCTGATGTAATATATAACCAGAAATGTCTTGTGCTAAAATGTAGATTGACTCAAGATTGTGATTTAGGGATTTTTAAAGTGTTGAGCAACAAAACAGCGCAGTTCAGTGTAATTCATATGAAAAGACTAGGTGCAAATGTAACTCGCAGTACACTATTCAAACAAGGTGAACTGCACTACTATGGCATTTCTATTTCTCACACATTTGTTTATACATTTTGTACTTAGGGGTGGAGAGAAGAATAGCTAAATAACCAAAATTAATTAATTAATACACAAGCAAGTTTGTACCAACACTCATCATGTAAGCTTCGGCTACAAGTGCCACTATCAAGCATTCCTCATAGTAAGTGTCATTTTTTTGCAACAATGTTCATTTTTTCTTATTAGTTTCCCTCCTCCTCTGATAGACATGACTTACACTGGCATTATGCACTTGCAAGCTCAGTCATCAGGCCAATAAACTACAATGGGCTAAGTTCAACTTTGGTCTTACCTAATGGCTGTTTACATGCATTCTCCATTGGGTTGCTGAGTAACAATAAAAGTTGGATTCTTTCTGGGTACACATTCCCAGTCAAAAGATTGAGGGTGTAGAGTCAGAGTCATACAGCACGGAAACAGACCCTTCAAGCCAACTTATCCAAGCCAATCAGCTTTCTCAAACCAAACTAGTCCCATTTGCCTGCATTCGGCCCACATCCCTCTAAACTTTTCCTATGCATATACCTGTTCAAGTGTCTTTTAAATCTTGTAATTGTACCTGCATCTACCACTTCCTCTAGCAGCTCATTCCACATACGAGCCACTGTGAGAAAAAGGTTGTCCCTCGGGTCCCTGTTAAATCTTTCCCCTCTCACTTTAAAAATATGCCCCCTAGTTTTGAAGTCCACCACCCTAGGGAAAAGACTTTTGCTATTCACCTTATCTGTGCGCCTCATGATTTCAGAAACCTCTTATGAAAGGTCATCCCTCAAACTTCCAGTGAAAAAAGGTCCCAGCCTATCCACCATCTCCTCATAACTCAAACCCTCTACTCCTGGCAAATTCCTGGTAAAACTTTTCGGAACCCTCTCCAATTTAATATCTTTTCTATAGCAGGGTCAATTGCAGCAGTTCCACAATGATATAGACCAGTGATCAAATCTGGAAGCTCAGCTTACTCGGTGTTACAGGGGAAACAACAGGCAGCTTCAGAGCTGAAATTAAAACAACAAAAGGCTTGAGAGGGGAACAACTGTGCAGGATGATTCAGTAAATTACTTATCCCTTTAAGTTTTGTATCCTACACTAATCCACTAAATGCACGTCTAGTGACTGGCATTTTGCCAATGGAAAGACTTTATCCCTGGCTTTTAAACACGTTCAATGCTCCTGTCGTACTGCCACAAATACAACACAGGCTTCCATGGTAATAAATGGCAAATCAATAAACTGACATTGTAGCACCTGTTAAATGATTCAATATACCGTCCGGTCCGATTTTCCAAAGACAATTAAAGTTTCCCAGTGTCTCCAGAGTCAAGAAAAAGAAGTTAGATCTACTATATTATACAACTCCAGAAGGATGGTCCCCAGGCATTGAGTCAATGTTCTCAGCACTCCTGCACGAGAAACAAATTTTGAAATTCCAAGCTGTGACTTTTAAATCATTATCGACTGGCTCCCCTCCTTAATTCTGAAGCAAGCATGAAACATGAATTGTGCAGCAGATAGACTGCTACTTACTATCAAGCCACTCATCAAAAACAGCCAATTAGCAGGAACCAGATATTTAAAAAATCCCCGAAATGTGAAAGCAGAAAATTACGAAGGAAGAGAAGTGGCTGGGCAAAATTCAGAATACATTTTGTGAAAGCTAGGCACCAATACAACTTATCCACATTCCCTGACAAACAAAAGAACAAAAAAACCTGTTCTGGTGAAGAATCACCAGACTCAAAACATTAACTCTTTCTGCTCACAGATGTTGTCAGACCTGCCGAGCTTCTCAAGCAATTTGCTTTTATTTCAGATCTCCAGCATCAGTAGTTTTTTTTTTATTAAAAGAAAAATACCTTTTGCCACTAAGGAAGTAAACGTGAAGAACCAAAATGTACAAAAGAGGTCATCAACGGGATTCAAAAAGAGCGAAAGTGAAAGGAAGACCCAACATTCCAAAGCATGTTACAACCCAAGTCATTGCACGAAGGGAACAGATCAGCCCTGCTTGGATACAAGCTGCAATTTGATGGCGACCAGATAAAAATGTTTTCATGGCATGGATTCTGGAACAAGTACTGACAAAGGCCCTTGAATTAAATTGGATTTTGCAGTCATGTCTGTGGCACTTCAGTGAATGCTGACTCATTTACCCACAATAGTTACAGGCATACATTTTTTTAAAATTTAGATTTTCAAACAAATGTTGTTTGCCCGTGCCAAAACCCAAATCTCAACTTGTTTCAAGGTCTAAAATTCAAGGCTACAGAAATGGCCTTGGTAGAATGGAATCCAGGTTTAATGCTGACAGTGGCAGTGGACCAAAATAAGTGCAAGGCTCACTTCCCACCTTGCGAAATTGATTTTGATTTTTTAAAAAAAGATCAACATTTCTTTTTTGCAGCTTGACACCTTCCACTCATTGCCAAGCAGGAAGGTACAAACTAAACTGTAAAGCAGATGACTAAGGATTAGGAAGTTGAATGATGAACCATGGAACAAGCAAAGAATGGGTGCACCTTGGCTGTTCAATTACTTTCCAAACTAGGTAGTCAGTGGATTATTTCTGAAACCCACTATCTCACTCAATATATACAAGCTGCAAAGACACACCAGTGTGAAGTTTGGAGCAAAAGGGACTTCTTGATGTTGGATCGAGAAAAGTTGGGTTCAGCATAGCAACCTCATTCAGGAGCTAACAATGCTGCTATATGTACTTGGGTTGCTGGATGTGGATAACGGGTTACATGAAACAGAAAACGTTTCATACGTATCAGGAAGAAAATAATATTGTGTCAAACAACAACAGAAATTTCTGCACAAATGCTTCACAAGGTATCTCTGCTGATCCTCCTGTCATTATCCCAGAAGAAAATAATTTAACTGCGTTTTCAAATTCACCAAATAGAAAATAATTTTCCTGCACTCAAATTAATTATAATCCCAGTTATTAAAGAGTATTATAATATTCGTTAGTGGAGCAAAAAAATGTCAGATCTGCAGTTGGTTTGGGCAGGATAGAACTAGATTGCAAATAAACCCTGGAGGTAATTAGTATCATGGTTCACATTAGTATTTGACGGGCAACTTTTAGTTTATTGAAAATTAAATTCATATGGGTTGTCATTGAAATGCTGGATTTTAAAAACTGCTAAAACATAAAAAGTAGGCATTTCAAAGGATCTAGTGTGTGCATATGGTCGGGGGGGCGAAATCCGATGGTCTTGTGCTACCTGTGCTCTACTTCTGGCTAGCACATCATTCTGCTCCTATCCACCAGTTTGGAAGAAGCTCAAATGAAGGTGACTGCTGTTGCGCATTTCCAACCTTAAAATCTAATTACCTGCATACAGTTGAAGAGAATTCATTGACTGATTTATTGTCACGTGTACCAAAATACTGTGAAAAGCTTTGTTTACGAGCAGTACAGGCAGATCATAGGAAACAAGGACATACAGATAAAAAAAAGACTTGGAGGCATATGGGTTACATTGTACAGGGCGTGCGCTAGGTGAGATCAGCATTGTTTGAGGCTAGAGAGTCCATTCATCAGTCTAATAATGGCCAGGAAGATGGTCCTGAACGTGCTGGTGCATTTGTTCAGGTTTCTGTATCTCCTGCCTGTCAGAAAAGGTTGTAGGAGATAGTTACTGGGGTGCGATGGGTCTTTGTTGATGTTGGCAGCATTTCTGCAGCAGTGAACTACGTAAATGTTGTCCATGGATGGAAGGTTGGCTTGCGCGCACCACGTTCTGTAGTTTCTTATGGGCCTGGGCAGAGCGATTGCCGTACCAGGCCGTTATGCACCCAGACAGCAGGCTTTCAATTGTGCACCTGTAGAAGTTGGTGAAGGTCCTTTTGCCAAATTTCCTGAGCTGCCTGAGGAAGAAGATGCTTTGTTGTGCCTTTTTGACCATCGCATGGCAATGAAGAGACAGTATGCAAGACAGATGAACCAAACAGCTCATTCAAACAGCTAACACTTGTATTTTCCTGCACAAGATCTGGTGCCTGTGTATATAAATATTCTGCATTTTGTCAAAGTTGTTCAAGAAATTCATTCCCTCCCAGTGTCAAATCTAGATTAATACCAGTGATTCAGTCAAATCGTCCTTCTGTGTTGTTGTTGTTCAGGACAATGGAAGCCATGTTACAACTTGCCTAAACTGTCCTGAACCGCAAGATGAACAATTGGAATCCTGTTCTCAAATCAATCCCTAATGACCCTCTGGCTACAAAAACGCATGCATATGAATGAAGACAAGATCAGACCCATCTTGTCCTTGATGGTGCGACTGGAGGTCAGTGACATTTGTTCCGTTGTCCCCGAAACTGGGAGAGGAGCATGGCCAGCCAGAGTGATGGGGTGCGGCTCAGCTGTGAAAGAATGGGTTGCAGCAATTTCACTCACAATTAAAGCACCTGCTGTTGGTTACCTGTCCTTCAGAACTTTATGCTTCAGAAATAAGTGCTGAGATCATTGGTTAACCTATAGATCTAGAAGGATATCCCTAAAGTAGTGCACATATTTGATGTTGAAGACCCAAGGGATAAAGCATTGTTTTGTAGATGTTGGCAGTCTAACCAGTTTCCAATGCGTGATAGTTCTCACACCAAACACAATGAAGAAACTGGAGACAATGTAGGGCCAATGATAATCAAAAAAGAAAAGTCTGATTTAAGGTTAGTTTTGTAATGAAATTGTCAGATCATGTTGTGTTAATGTAAAAATAACTGTACACCATTAAGTGAAACAGATGCAAGCTGTGTGGCACAGACCGACAAAAATTAAGGCCCATTCTGTATGGCTGTGAAAACATTAATCTTGGCCTTGATATCATTGGAGATGCTCTTACAAAATGTCTGATTACTGGTATTGTATTGTCTTTCTTCTTTGTGTAAGGTAAATATTGGAGCAGTGTTTTTTTAATTTTTAAAAACTTCATTCATGGAACCTGAGCATCACTGACTGGTCAGCAGTTATTGCCTGTTCCGAGTTACCCTTGAGAAGGTGGTGATGAGCTTCCATCTTGAACCACTGCAGTCCATTACTGTCGATTGATCTACAGTCCCCTTAGTGAAGGAATTGCAGGGTTTGATCCAGTGACAGCAAAGGAACAGTGATAGTGTCAAGCTTAGAGTGGTGTTGGAACTACACCCATGCAGGCAAGTGGGGAGTATTCCATCACTCTCCTGACTTGTGCCTTGTAGATGGTCGACAGGCTTTTGAGAGTCAGGTGGTGAGTTACTCACCGCAGTCACTCTCACTTCACCTCTGGAATTCAGATCTTTTGTCCATGTTTGAACCAAGGCTGTAATGAGGTCAGGAGCTGAGTGACCCTGGCGGAATCCAAACCGAGCATCACTGAGCACATTGTTGCTGGGCACGTGTTCCTTGATAGCACTACTGATGACACCTTCCACCACTTTAGTGATGATTGAGAGTAGACTGACAGGGCAGTAATTGGCCAGGTTGAATTTGTCCTGCTTTCTGCATATAGAACACACCTGGATAAAATTTTCCTCATTGTCAGGTAGATGCCAATGTTGTAATTGTACTGGAAGAGCTTGGCTCAGGGTGCAGCAAGTTCTGGCTCAGGTCTATTGCTAAGTAGAGCTCAAAGCCTTTGCAGTATTCAGTGCCTCCAACTATTTCTTGATATCACATGGAGCTAATCAGATTGGCTAGATACTGGTATCGATGATGCAGTAGGCAATCAGAACAGACCAAGATGAATCATCCAATCAGCACTTCTAGCTGAAGATTGCTGCGAATAATACAGACTTATCTTCGCACTGATGTGTTGGGCTCTTCCATCATTGAGATTGGGGATATTTGTGGTGCTCCTCCTCCAGTGAGTTGTTTAATTCTCCACCACCATTCATAACTGGATGTGGCAGGACCAGAGCTTGGATCTGGTCCATTGGTTATAATGTGATAAGAATTTTTCTAAATTGTAGATAACATTACCATTTTGATAATTTTACAAAATCATAACAATAAAGAATTGAGTTTGAAAAACAAAACTCTGACCCATCTATGATACTACTCATAATACTTAGCTTGTTCATGAAGAATGAATTAGGTTTTGTGTATGACCCATGGAACTACATGCATTAGTCTCATATCCCAAATGAAGTAATAGTAATGGAGGGAGGAAGGGAACAGCAAACCTGTTTCCAAAAGGTAAAGCGCTGGGGACATGAAAACAGACCTGACAAACCTTTGCATACCAGTATGAAAGTTGTGAAATGTACTTGTGCAATTTCTAATTTTACTTTCTAATTATATGCTTACTTCTATTGTCAAAATTTGTCACGTAGTTTAAATGCAGCAGATCCAGCACAAAAGGGAGCCGATGGCTTTTAAAAAATAAGGCACAAATACCAAAACATTGCACAATGCTTAGAAGCACCAATGACCTTTGTCTTAACATTGCTATCGGTTTCTATATCTATACTTCATTTTGAAATTGAGTGCTGGTCATCACAGCAAAGTCCCAGGAGAGCTCATTCTGAAGTGGCAAAAATCCCATCATTTCACATTTTGGGACCACTGTTTTACAGGTAACAAAAGCTGGCTATCCTCTAGCACTTCCACAATCTAACATTTTGAGACACAATACTGAACACTGACATGCTAGTCACTTAACAAGTGCATTTCATTACAATTCTGTTCTCAAAAATATATAAATGCACACGCTTTCCAGCAAGAGTGGCAACAATTACTCCTCACTTGAAATACCTCTAATAACAGCGCCAATTTCAATATTAGCAAATTGCAATTTAACCAAAAATAAATCCTTAACATGCCGTCAACTTTTGTTTTGTTTTTAAAATTCACTCCTCACTCGTGTTGACCAGACTGTACATCCCACACTGAACACTTGGGAAATCTGCATTGTTACAGTGCCGCAATTCACCTTAAATAATTAATAAAAGATAATAGAGGAGCTGGAGTGCTGTCAAGCAGTAATTCAGAACAAACAATTCTGGTGGCAGCATAAGCCAAGAAAGTTGAGCTGGAGCGGTTTACAAATCAGCACTGCTATTGATGGAGTTACTGTCTGAAACTCTGTCTTTTTTTTAAAAAATATTTGTTACATTAGGGAATGATATTACATAGTGAATCTCATGCCTCATCCACCAATTTTCTCTTAGCAAATCATTAACTTTTTCTAAGATACATTTCCACAGATGTGTCAGTCTCAGAACTTGATCCCTTTGGGCAGGCTTTACTCATGGGTTTTGAAGCACACACCTACAGACTTCTTAACATGAAAGGCATTTTAGCCAAACTTGTTCTCACCAGATATGAGCAACTTCCCGGCAGGAAAAGTTAATGATCTCTTTTGCTTGCCCAAAGGTACTCAAATCCTAGATGATTTTCTCTTCTGAGATCCATGGCTGTGTTTCAATGCAGCACAGAATAGCATACCAGACAATTGCCTTCACTAGCTAATCTTTTGCTGCCATGAAATAAATTCTACAGGCTCGAAACAAAGCCTGTGTTTCTTGTGATAGTGTCCCTGCACAGCACAATGTACTTTACCAATTGAGGCATCAGAAAGCATTTTTTGGTTGAAGAATACACCTAATTAGAAACTCACAGTGGATTGATCACTGATGCTGGCAGGATGGAAAAAAAGAGAGAACGAGCACAAGAGGGTATAACATGCAGAATGCTACTTATTTGAAAGCATGTGACAAATTATTTTGTGAAAAATAAAACATCAGGCAGACATATTGCCTACTTGGAATTAGAATACTTAATAACAAACAGTTAATGTTCCAGGGTGAAACCAGAGTCATTGGGCTTTACTGTACTTAATACAGTGATCACAATATCTGCGTCTGTTGCTTCTCTTTGTCAAACACAATGGAATAGCTGCTGGGGTATTTACCGCTTACCTTTTTGATTGTGGTCAGAATACCTCCAGTAATGGGTTAAGAGTCAAAGTCATTATGGCAAAGAAGGATGACATTCAGCACATCAAGCCCACGCCCCAGTGTTCTTTCTGGATTGTACCAATGATCTAATCTTAAGTCCTTCCTTAACTGTCCCAGTGATAACAGCTTGTTTTGCTTATTCATCATCCCTCCCCTAACACATGAATTGGCTCAATTTCCCAAAGGCTGAGCTTGCCCTTTTGCTTCAATCTTTGATCCTAATATCCATAAGCTCTTGCAACTCAAAGCCTTTTTTCTGACCAAACTCTCCATTCTTTATTCAGGAGTCTTTTGCATCCATGCTTTTTTTTAAACCAGAGATTGTGGCTTCAGTCAGCAAGGCCCCTTACTCTGGAATTCTCTCAAACTTGTGTTTCATCACTTGATGTCCCCCTTGAAACCAACCTCTGACCAAGCTTTTGGTCACAACATTCCCCACACCACCAACTTCATAGAATCATAAAATCCCCGCACCAAGGAAGCAAGCCTTTCAGCCCACTGAGTCCACATTGACCCTCCAAAAGGTTCCACCCAGACTGACTCCATTCCTATAGCCTTGCATGCACCATGGCTAATCCATTTAGCCTGCACATCCCTGGATACTATGGGCAATTTAACATGGCCAATCCACCTAACCTGAACACCTATGAACTGCAGAAGGAAACTCGAACACCCAGAGGAAACCCACGCAGACACAGGGAGAATGTGCAAATTCCACACAGACAGACAGTCACCCGAGGGTGGAATTGAACTGGGTCCCTGGCACCATGTGGCAGCGGCGCTAACCACTGAGCCACCATGCTGCCACCTGACATTTTGTTTAAAATATGCATAATGTATGAAAAACAATCAGCTATTTGTTTTTATATGGGCCTAGATATTGCAGAAGTCACCCTTGCACTTCTAATGTACCTTGGAACCATGATAAAACCATGATACATATATGCAAGTTGTTGTCAACTTGGTACCAGTTGCATCTGTTGTGTCATAAAAACAGAGCAGCATCTGCCAGTAATTCCTGTTTTTGTTTCATATTTTCAGTATCTGCAGTTCTTGGTTTTATATCTGTTATGTCATTTGGAAGTGGCAATTCTAAGTCCTGAATGACATATTTAGCCAAAATAAGTGATGCACAAGAAATCCAACTGACTTGCTAAATTCTATAGATGGCTCCCTCAACTATTTGCTCCACAAGCTGAGCATTCCAAAATGGGGACCCCAAGTGGGACAGCAAGCTCTAAGACAAAAGATACTTTGATCCCTCTTTACAAAGAGCAAAATCTTGCAAGTTAAATCTCAAACCTCTTGAAAGCCTTTGTTAGTCTTGCAACAGGACAATGCATCTGTGTTTTAATTTTGGTCAAATGCGTCTCCTTCTTCCTTCACCTTCTTTCCCAGCAAATACAAACAAAAAAGAAATTCTTCCCTCACCAACGCTCCTTTGAAGGTGTTCAGAATCTTGTTTGGATTGCAGTACTGGTTGTAACCAGTCACTAACTGCTGTACCTAACCCAAGAGGTTTCCTCCCTCATGGGTAAAGCTGAAACTATGCAGACCAGATACCTGTAAGACAAATAAAACCACCAGCAACCCTGCCTTTTCTTCTCATTTGAATTTGTTTGTTTTTTGGGCGGATTGCGGCAGGCAGAGAGAAGACAGAGTGAAGGAGAAGAGGACTGGGGGAAGATACCCTAGGACGGTGGGGGGGGGGGTTAGATATATTCCAGGATTTTGTTTTGGGAGGGAGGGTGTGATGAGAGTTAGTATCCTGAGGAGGGGTGAGTAACAACGAAAAGAAAACCCGACACCCATCAGTAAAACGAGATTTTCAATCTCATCTGGGAGAACTTCCAGACCCTCATCTCAACATTTTAAAAAGTTTCTAATCTTCTCCCTCCACTCCACCTGATTATCATTTCGAGGTTTGCATCCGGTGAGGAGACCCCAGGCAATTCACCTTGGCTCACCCCCCTCCCCACTCCCCACTCCCCACTCACCGAAAAAGGGCGGCAAGTAAGAGACGCTCTCCAGGAAAGCCCGGGTATCGATCTGCTTGTCCGCCGGCAGCTGCTTGAACTGATGCTCGGCTAACATCGCCATGGCCGACCGACACAAAACCTCCCAAGGAGGAAACAAACCAGCGCCGCTCTCGGAACAAAACAACACCACCCCACTCCAACTGCAGACAACCCGGACCCTAACAGCGTAACACCCACACGCGTCATAGCAACCGGCCGGGGAGGGACCGACCAATCAGATACAGCTCACCGTGACCATCCAATCCCCGTGTAGGAAAGATAGACCAATCAGTAATATTCCTGGTGTTATTAACCAATCAAAGAGGACGGCCTGGCCACACAAGTAACAAATACAATGCAGGGTTTCCCAGCTTTTGACCAATGGCATCAATCAGCCCAGCTAACCTCTGTTGATGAGGTTTACATTGACCGACTTTCATATTATTTGTTTTACACAATGTTTAAATATTTAATATTACAGGGCACTAAATATTAATATTATACTTATGGCATTTGTCCTCAGAAGCCCAATGTAAGAGACTATTCAGCCCATCATGTCTGTGATGCCCTTCCAAAGCAATAGTTCACCTACTGCCAATCTCTCACCATCTTCCAGAAAACTATAGACTCATAGGCATTTTCAGCACAGAAGGATGCTATTTGGCCTATTGTGCCTACACGGGTCAACAAATATCTAAGTTAATCCCATTTTCCAGCTTCAGGTCTATTGATAAATGGGGAGGCGATGACCTTGTATTATCGTTGGACTGTTAATCCAGAGACCCAGTTATTGTTTTGGGGACTTGGGTTTAAATCTCTCCATAGCAAATGGTGGACTTGGGAGTCTAATGATGAACACAAAAACATTGTCGGGAATCCAGCTGATTTACTAACATACTTTGGGGAAGGAAAGTGCCATCCTTACCCAGTTTGGCCTACATGTGTCTCCAGACCCACAGCAATGTGGTTGACTCTTAACTGCCCTCTGGGCAATTAGGAATGGGTAATGAATGATGGCCTGGCCAATGATGCTCTTATCCTATGAATGAACAAAAGGAGGCTATGGAAATGTAAGTGAATAGCTAAATGCTGCTGAAATCTCACAAGAGTTACTGACTAAACCAGACATTCAGGCATTGAGTTTCAGATGTCCACCACCCTCTGAGTGAAAAAGGTTATTTTCAACTTCCCTCCGAATCTTCAACTTTTTACCCAACTTTTAAGTGTGGAGGACTTCTTACCAGTGTCCTGGACATTAACCCTGATGAAACATCACTAAAATAATTTATCTGGTTATTATAAAGGTAAGTTAGTGCAGATGATAGCAATCTGAAGTAAACGCAGAAAATGTAAATATTCAGCAGCATCTGTGGAGGGATCAGGTCTTTGTTTCTTCAGGGTCTGTTTATTATCTGATTGCTAATTTTGGGAGCTTGCTGTGTGTCCTACATTATGACATCAAAAACAAAAACAATTTATATTAACGTAATGCATGGTACTTTGTAGGCGTAATACATTGAAAATCCTTTAACGTTCCTTCTTTTCTGATAATGATCAACTCCTGTTTGAATAACTCGATCCCTACCTCAAATGCATTGCCAGGCACTAGTGCATTCCAGACCCTAACCATCCAGTATGTACCTCTGAAGCTCCCCTAAACTGCGGCAACATTGTCATTAATGACTGAGAAGAGCTTTCTCCCAATTGTTCAAAATGGGTCAAGATTTGGTCTGTTTAGTCACATGAAGACACACTGGACAAACTCATGATTGCATCACCCTCAAATTGAATTTCAGCCAATGGTGATGACTCACTAAATGAAAATAGTTTTCCTCTCATTATCATTGCTTTTGTTGCCAATTACTGTAAATCTGCGCCCTCTTGCTCTCAGCCCTTCCATCAATTGTAAGTTTTTTTAAAATATCTATTCTGCCAATTCTCCTCTTCATTTTGAACACCCCTACCAAATCTCTTCTCAACCTGTTATGCTAATTGCAGTGTTTGCACTAAAAGGTCTTCCCTACCCTCTCAAGCGAATGCAAAAGATCCCACGACACCCATTTAAGAAGTGCAAGGGAGTTCTCCCCAGTGTCCATTATCCCTGAAGAAAATCATTACAAACAGGTTAGTGCAGATGATGTCAATCTGAAATAAAAACAAAAAATGCTGGAAATATTCAGCACATTTGGCAGCATTTGTGGAGGGATTAGGTCTGTTCCTTTCATCAAGGTCTGATTATTTTCCGATTGATATTTATGGGGGCTTGCTGTGTGAAATTTTGCTGCTGTGTTTCTTGCTTTATGACAGTGACAAGAACAACTTATATTTATGTAGTGTCTTTAATGTAATGCAAGGTGCTTGCAACGTTTAATCAGGGAGTATTGTTAAACAAAATATGACAATGAGGTGTTAGAGCCCATGACCAAAAACTTTATGGAGTAAATTGAAAAAGGAAATATAGAGAGGTGGAGAGATTAGGGAGGACATTTCAGGGCTTCAGGCTTAGACAAATGAAGCTATAACCGCCAATGGTGGAGCAATTGTAACGGAGAAGGTACACAAGACCAGAATTAGAGGAATACCAATATCATGGAGTATTGCAGGCTTGGAAGACTTTATGGAGAAAGAGAGAGGCAAGGCCAAAGAAGAATTTTAAAAAGACAAGAACTTTTATGTCAAGATGTAGGCAATAGAAGTCAGTGAACACAGGAGTTACAGAGAAAAAAGACTTGTGCAAGTTAGCATGCGCAGTGTGTTTTGGATGACCTCCAGTTTACAAGTATGGAATGTGAGACATCAGGATTTAATTAGAATTAGAATCACAGAATCCCTATGGTGCAAAAAGAAGCCATTCAGCCCATCAAGTCTGCATCAACCCTCTGAACAGCATCCCACCCAAACATATCCCCCCACTTTTCCCATAACCCTGCATTTATTATGGCTAACCCACCTACTCAGCACATCCTTGGACACTACAGGGCAATTTAGCATTGACAATCCACCTAAGCTGCATATCGTTGGACTTTGGATGGAAACTGGATCACTTGATGGAAAGCCAGGCAGACACAGGGAGAACATGCAAACTCCAGAATATTGGATCAATAGAATATTGATCACAGTCTTAAATATACTCAGATGGAAAATCACAACCTCCTGGGCAGACAATTCTAAAGATTCACAATGTTCCTCACTATCAATCCCCTATCCTCAGACTGTACCCCCATTCTAGATTCCACAGACAGGGGAAATAACCTCTAAGTATCTACCCGCTCAGACCCCTTCAGAATGTTGTCACTCTCAATGAAATCACCTCTCATTTCTCTAATCTCCAGTATAGGTGAAATTACTTTTGCCTCCCATTAAAGGACAGACTTTCAATTCCAAAACGTCTACTTGTACTGTCTCCAACACAGTATATCCTTCCTAAGATATGGAGAACAAAACCACTTACAGTACTTGAAGCTTGAAGCATGGTCTCACATAACATTATACAATTACAGCAACACTATCTTATTCTTGTGGTCTAACTCCCTAGCAATTAAGGCAAATATGCTCTTTCCTTTCTAATTACTTGCAATACCTGCATGTAATTTTCTGTGCTCCATGTACAATTACACCCAAGTCACTATGAATATCAACATACATGCAATTCTGGTCTCCCTGCTATAGGAACAATGTTGTGCAACGTGAAAGGGGTCAGAAAAAACTAACAAGAATGTTACCAGGGTTGGAGGGTTTGAGCTATAGAGAGAGGCTGAATAGGCTGGGGTATTTTCCAGAGGCTGAGGGGTGGTCTTATAGAGGTTTACAAAATCATGAGGGGCATGGATAGGGTGAAAAGCCAAGGTCTTTTCCCCAGCGTGGGGGAGTCCAAAACTAGAGGGCATATGTTTAAGTTGAGAGGGGAAGAATTTAAAAGGGACCTAATGGGCAACATTTTTCTTGCAGAGCGTGGTGCGCGTATGGAATGAGCTGCCAGAGGAAATGGTGGAGGTTGGTACAATTACAACACTAAAAGGCATCTGGATGGGTGTATGAAAAGGAAGATTTTGGAGGGATATGGGCCAAATGCTGGCAAATTAATTTAGGATATTCGGTCGGCATGGGCGAGGTGGATCAAAGGGTTTGTGTCTATGTTGTACAGCTCTATGACTCCAAGACTCTATGACTGCAAGACTCTATGACTGCACTTTTTAAGAAGTTCTGCCTTTCTCTTCCCTATATTATATCCCATTAGCACCTTGTTGTCCAGTCAGATAAACTATCTATGCTTCTACGCAGCCTCTTTGTGTTCTCCTCAGGGCTTAACTTCTCTACAACTTGGTATTGACTGCAAACTTAGATACAACACTTTTTAAGACAACAAAGTCAATAATATAGATAGTAAATCATTGAAGACCAGCACTGATCCTTCTGCCATTCTACAAGGCATATCCTATCAACTTGAAAATATCCTTTTTACACCTTGCTCCCTGTCTGTTAACTGTCTTCCCTCTAGAATATCTTGTCGCCAATTCCACAACCACTTATCCTGCCTATTAACAGGGGAGAGGTGATGGCCTAGTGGTATTATCACTGGACTGTTAAACCAGAGACACAGATAACATTCCAGGGACCTAGATTCAAATCCAGCTGCAGCAGATGGTGGCATTTGAATTCAATAAAACATCTGGAATTAAGAATCTAATGATGACCATGAATCCATTGCTGATTGTTGGGAAAAAGCCATCTGGTTTGTTAATGTCCTTTAGGGAAGGGGAAAAACTGCCAGCCTACATGTGACTCTAGACCCACAGCAATGTGGTTGACTTTTAACTGCCCTAAGGGCAATTAGGGATAGGCAACAAATGCTGTCTAGCCAGCAACACCCTCATCCCATTAATGAATAAATTAATAAAAACATCTATGTGACACCTTATCAAAAACAGTTTAGAAATCAAGAGTACTACATAGTTTCCTCTTTATATTATTTGTTACATTCTCAAAGAAATCTGATAAATTTGTTAAACATGGTTTTGTTTTCATAAAACCATGTTGACTTTGTCTGATCAAACAACTTTCTATGTGCACTGTTCAAATTTTATTAATAATAGATTTAATTTTCCTGTGATGACTGATGTCAGGCTAACTAATCTCTTGTTCTCTGTTTTTCCATTTTCCTCATTTCTTGAATAATTTTGTCACATTTGTGAATATCTGATCCACTGGAAATATTTTAGAATCCAGAGGATTTTGTAAAATCATAACCAGTGCATCTATTATCCCTGGAGCTAACTCTTTTAGAGCTTTAGGGATTTGTCAGCATTTAGTCCCTTAGGCTTATGCAGTTCTTTTTTCTCTGCTGATATTAATTAACTTATGTTCCTCACTATCATTTGCCTTTTGTTTATTCTCCATTTTTGGTATGTAATTTATATCTCATACCACAAGGACAGACACAAAACATTAATTTAACATCTCTGCCATTTTCTCATTCTCCTGTCTGCCATTAAGGGACTTATGTTCACTTAAGCTACTTTATATTTGTAAACACTTTGGTTACACTTTGCTAATTTCTAAAGCACTCCCAATTTTCAGCTTTATAGCTTTTAAATAAAAAATGCCTCTTCTTTTAATATAGCAATATCCCCAAGTTCCCTAATAAGCCATGGGCAGATCTTTTTCATTTTTGTTTGGTGGATTGAACATTTTGAATTGTTTCTTTTAATCTTTCCCACTTCTTCACTATCATACCTTTTGATTTCATTACCAAAAAAACTTTAGCCTGCTTTTCCCTTTTACCTTGTTTAAGATTTTTGTTTTGGGATTGGTGTATGTCACTTACAAATTTAATATGGAAGAGGATTGTATAATAGTCACATTTTCCCCCCTAGAGGATCTCTTACTAATTAACCTTGCCACAATACTCAATACTACATCTGAAATAGCTATATCAAGTTAGATCCACACTGTATTATGGTAACAGACTGTTATAGAATCATAGAGTCATACAGCATAGAAACAGACCCTTCTGACCAACTCATCTGCACTGACCAAACATCCCAATCTGACCTAGTCCCATTTGCCAGCATTTTGCGCATGGTTATGAAAGCATTTTACAAATTCAACTTCTAGACCACCTTTGTCAATTGGATTTTTTCTATTGTATATGAAGATTAAAGTTTGCTACAATTAAAAGCTCTAAATATTTCTTGAAACTACATAACTGATGTTATGAGAGCCTATAAACTATTCTCACCAGCATTTTCTGACCAATATCATTCCTAATCTCCACTCATGTTGACTCTATTTCTTTATCTTCTCAGCCAATATCCTTTCCCACTATTGTTGTATGTCATCCTTTACAATCAGGAATATTCCTCCACCTTTTACTTTCTGTCAGCCTTTTCAAAATGTTGTGTACCCTGAAATAATAAATTACCCAACCTTGGTTAACTTGTAGCTATGTGTCTGTAATAGTAATTAGATCTAAATCATTTATCTCTATTTATGGTACTTGGTCAACCTTATTGTGAATGTGTCATGCATTCACATAAGAAGGACTTAATTTAATTATTTTCCCCTACTGTTCTGATCATGGACTGTATTTGTGATATGCTTTTCTAGTTAAACAGTCCTGTCCCACTCCGTGCACACCATGCAACAACCAACAACTGTTACATTGTTTCATTGAGAACTTGAGTCTTGGGTGCACTCTCATGATGGTCGAAAGGAATGCTGGAAGATCATTCTGCAGGCTTCACTTAGGTTTTTCGATATTGACTTTTCATCCAGAGAGAAACTCCCCAGCATCGCTGTACCTGGTGCAACCAAACAAAATGTGGTTCCTTTGTAATCAAGCTTACACCAGATGCAGGGAGAAACCTAAGCAGGGCAAACAGACCATCCAAAGTGGCAGTATCCTGACATATTTACAACAGAATCTGTCAGACACAACTCAGCTTTAACACTCACCTACATCCTGGAGCCCTATCAAGCACCATAGACAATGGTAATGGTTATCATTGCCTCAAAGAACAAACAAGCAATGCTGAAGATAGTACAGTTGATATTGTGTATATTTATTTTCAGAACACAACTAATAAAGTACCACAAAATAGGCATTAACAAGACTGAAGCCATGAAATGAAATAAAAAGGCAATGGGTTGGTGGATACCGATTTGACTGAAGAATGAACACTGATTCCATCAGTGAGTATGTGTAGTTACAAATTGAAGGGAAGACTGCCACTGATATAATGGGCTGAATAGCCTCCTTCTGTGCTGAAATGGTTGTATGATTTGATGAATAGAGTTTAAATAATCGCCAGCAACACTGGAGAACCCCTTACTTTTCTTTGAATGGTCTGATGGATGTTTTTTATGTCCACTTGAAGAGGAATGTTTTTGGTTTAGAATCTTCAGTAATGTGCAGTGCTAGGGCCCAGATTATGTGCTCGCACCTTTGGTATGGGAATTCAATTCACAAGCTTCTGACTTAGAAGAGAACATTTGTTTTTAAGAGATTGAAAGCCATTCAGCCCATCATATCTGCACTGGCTCACTGAATGCCAAATGAACATTACAGCATTGTGCCATTCTCCTAAATTGTCGCTGTAAGCCTACATATTGCTTCTATTTAAATAATCATCTGAAGCCTTTCTGAAAGACTTGCTTGACCCTGCCTCTACCATACTTTCAAGCAGTTCACTCCAGACCCTCATCACTTATTGTATGAAAAGTTTCTTTCTCACCTTGTGTTTGTTTACTTTGTGAATTACTTTAAATTGGTGCCTTCCTATTCTCAATTCTTTTATGAGTGAGAACAGTTTCTCCAAAGCTACTCTTTCCAGAACACTCACGATTTTGAAAATGTCTATAAAATCTCCGCTTAGCCAACTTAAACTGAAGAAGGGTCACTGGACCCAAAATGTTAATTCTGCTTTCTCTCCACAGATGCTGAGATTTTCCAGCAATTTCTGTTTTTGTTCCTAATTTCTTCAATATCTAATCTTATAACTGATTTTTTTTTTATTCCTGGAAGCATTCTTGTAACCTTCACCTAAGCCTACGTCACTGTATACTTTACTTACTGTTGCGTTTAATGAATTATGCATGATGGAGAGTTTTTCAGCTTTTGCATGTCCCTCATATTAACCCTCCACCTCTATCCCCCCAACTTCCACCTTTGACATCCCTGCCTTTTAGCCAGCAAGGTTCTACATTCTGGAATTCAATCCCCAAATGTGTCTGCCTTCTTACTTTTCTTTCCTAAGATCCTCCTTAAAATCTATCTCTTTGATTGACTTCTGATCATGTGGTCTAATGCCTCCTTATATTGCTTGGTACCAAATATTGTTTGATACTGCTCCCTTCTGCCTTGGAACATTTAACTAGATTAAAGGTGCCATGTAAAGTTGAATTGTTTTCTGTATGAACTTCCAGAAGGTTGCACATAAGAGATTAGTAGAAAAAAAAGGACATGAAATTGATGATAATTTTCTAAATTTAGTTGGTAATTATTTTGATGTAAAAGATGGTAGGGATAACATGTTTTTTCTCTTGGAGCTGCTATTATAAGTGGTATTTCTCACAGATCTGTGCTGGGATTTTTGCTCTTCACTAAATATGTTAATTACATTGACAAAGAAGTAGGAGGCAGATGCTTTCATTTAGGAGCACAAGTTTGTTGTGTGAATGGGAGCAGGGAACTCTGAATGCTCTGATCAAGGGACCACCGCCCAATCCCCAGAGGTGAGAAGGTGGCTGCATGGTTGTAGCTACTATGCATACAGCACCCCCCCTCCACTGCTGGGTTAATACCTCAGAATGAGGTCCTGGAGTGGTCATTAATTGGCCGGTTTAAGGGACTCAATTCGTGATATGGTGGGAAGGTTGACAATTGGCCTGTCCACCAAGAACTTAATTCTGGTGGACACAGGAAGGCAGAGTGGTTCAGGTGTACTAGCGTTCCACCTAATTAAATGCCCAATAAGCCCCCAAAAACATGACACTAATGAGAACAGAGGAGACTGACCTGTGAATTTATGATCAAAATTGGAGCCTCAGGAAAGATATGTGACTGTGGGGGGCCATGGCACAGGCTCACGGAGTGGCGCCAGGATTTTACTACAAAATTACAAGGACAGGTCGCATAACCTTGGCTGGTAAATGTGACAACTTAGCAGTGCTACACAACCCAAGTTTAACACAATAATTAAATATTAAAGAACACAAATACAATATAATTGAAATCAGGACAAGCAATTATGTTTACTTATCCAGAGAGACCTTCATTTGCTCAGGGGAGTGAATATAAGTATAACTTATCAAAGGTCTTCTTTACATACTGCATGCAATAATTAGCACATATTATTTACTCTTATTAAATATTTATGTAGTTTGAATAATTTAAATAGGGAAAACACTGACAATGAATATGAACTGAAAAATACACTTTGGGTGTGGGTTTAATAAGTCTGAACGAATCTCCTGAAATTTACAAAAGCTTTGATAAACATTGTGAAAGACTACGTTCAGCTTCATGATTGATCATTTGTTTAATGAATCAGTCAAAAATGAAATGTCACAAATAACTTCAAATAGAATGTGTAAAACGCTAAAAACATGTAAAACACAAAAGAACAAAGAAATAGAGTAGCAGCTGGAATATTTTCAAAGCAGTTTAAGTAAATGTTTCAAATGGGTCATGAATATTAGTAGTACCTTTAAGATTAATATGAGCCACACATATAGCCATCTTCACTTGCATAAAAATGATAGCGATCAAAATCATTTATGTTTTTCTGATCAACACAAGGTATTTCTACTCCTGGTGACAAATGACATGTCTGCAATTCTTATTGCTTCTTGTGTGAAATTAAATGTCATATATTATGTAAAAAAGGAGAAAATGATGGAAATATTCAGCAGGTCGGACATCATCTGTGGGAGAGAAACTGAGTTAACATTCCAGGTGTGTGATCTTATGCCAGAAAGGAGCAGTGAAATGCAACATAGTTAATGCATTTGCCAAACATTATTTATTTATTTTCAATATATCTAACTTCATAAATATATATTTAAGTGTCAAAATCCCAAAATTCCCCCCCTAATGGCTTTGTGGCTCTACCAATACCAAATGGATTGCAGAGGTTCAAGAAGGCATGATGTGAAGGTGCTGGTGTTTGACTGGGGCGGACAAAGTCAGATGGTACCAGGTTATAGTCCAACAGGTTTATTTGAAATCACAAGCTTTCAGAGCGTTGCCCCTTCATTAGGTGAAGATGAAGGGAGCACACTCCAAAAGCTTGTGATTTCAAATAAACCTGTTGGACTATAACCTGTGTCGTCTGATTTCTGACCTTCAAGAAGGCAGATCACCACCCACCTTCTCCAGGGCAATTAGGGTTAGGCAATAAATGCTGGCCCATACCAGGGATACCCACATCCTAAGACTGAATAAAACAATTAAAACTTTTCTGAAGAAGGATGTCTGGATACCAAACATTAACTCTGTTTTCACTCCACCGATAAGAACTAGGAGCAAGACTAGGCAATTCAGCCCTTTGAACCTGCTCCAGCATTTAGTACGATCATGGCTGATCTCATCTTGGCCTCAAGCTCACTTTTCTGCCCATTCTCCACAACCCTTCAATCCATTATTCATTCAAAATCTATCTCCTCCTAAAATTTACTCAATGTCCCAGCATCCACTGCACTATGGGATTGTGAATTACATGGATTCACTGGACCCTTTAAGAGAAGTAATTTCTCCTCAAAAATCTATAACATCTTGTTCTAGATTGCCCCACAAGAGGAAACATGCTTTCTGCTGCTGCCAGACTTGCTGAGTTTCTCCAACAATTTTTGTCTTTGCGTGTTTAAGATCTCCAGCATCCGCAGTAGTTTCATTAAATTAAAACAGTATACAGATATTTAGATAGTAGTGCGTTTCTCCAATAAATCCGTTCATTAAAAAAATGCAAGACCTGGATAGATTAGTGAATGGAACTGTGTCTCATGTAAGGAGGAGGGAGAGAGGCACTGAGCCCATATTTTGAAAGTGGAGTTTGTCTTTTGGGGGGGAGGGGAGTGTTAGCATTGGGGCACATGTCAGAGCCCGTAGTCTTGGCGGAAGTGGTTCTGGTTACCATGAGCGACCGGGACAGCGGAGCCAAACGGTCGGAATTAACCGGGAGCGGCGGCTGGGAAATCGGATTAAGACTCGGCTGGGCGGCTTGTCGGTGTCTGCATGCTTTGAGTGGCCTCTTGCTGTGCCCAGGAACCCGGGGACAGCCCCTCGCTGGACCACAACTCGAGAGCGGCGGCCAGGTGAGGCCTGGGTCTGCAGGCCTGGGATTAATATTCCCTGCAGCTTCCCCCGTCTGGCTGTTGTTCTCAGTTTGGTAACTGTCCACGGAACATGGACACGAGTATCGAAGACACCTGAAAAAGCTGAGATGGCGGTTATGTGAAACATCAATCCTAGATAATCTGATTTCACGAAATATTTTAGTGTTTTAGCGATTGATAGCAATGTTTAAGTGTCATTTAGACAGACAGGGAATAGAGGGAAATGGACTGTGAGCAGGCTGATGGGATTAGTTTAAAATAACATCCCGGTCTGCATATTGAAAGGACGGATTCTGTGCTGTACCGTTCTGTCTCTCAAAAGAAAGGAGAAATAATCGCAAACTAATACAAATCAACATTGTATGCACCAATGATCAGTTTCGATGTGGTGAAGGACTGTGTGAGATCATTTAAAAAAATCTCATCAACCTGTTCAGCAATGTTATGAGAAGTAGGGACACCCCCACCGCACAACAGCTTATGTTTGCGCCAGTCATATTATTCTGTGCTTCAATAGTCTGACCAGGGCCTGTTTGCCACAGAGCTGTACGGTGGTCGCGGCACGGTGGCTCAGTGGTTAGCACTGTTGCCTCATAGCGCCAGGGACCCGGGTTCAGTTCCGCCCTCGGTCGACTGTCTGTGGTGAGTTTGCACATTCTCCCCGTGTCTGCATGGGTTTCCTCCCACAGTCCGAAATTGTGCAGTCTAGGTGGATTGGCTATGCTAAATTGCTCATGGTGTTCAGGGATGTGTAGATTAGGTGCGTTACAGGGGGATATGTCTGAGTGGGATGCTCTGAGGGTCATTGTGGACTTGTTGGGCCAAAGGGCCTGCTTCCACACTGTAGGGATTCTATGGATAACTTTAAAATGGTGTATATTCAAAACTCAGATTAAGCCCCACTAATTCTTTATCCAGCCTTGGTCAAAATGTTTTCCCTACAGCTATGGGTACTCTTGTTGCATAAATCACAAAAGTAAGCATTCAAGTTCAACAGGTAATCAGGGAAAGCAAATGGATTGTTGGCCTTTACTTCAAAGGGAATGGAGTAGAAACACAGATCTTGCTTAAAAATATGCAAGGCGCACACTATACCATAATGCACTTGGAATATTGTGAACAGTTTTGGGCCCCTTATTTAAGGAAAAATATATTGGTATTTGAAAGCAGTTCAGAGAAGGCTGAGTAGGTTAATTCTGTGTACGGATGGATTTCATTAAGGGAGATTGAGGAGTTTGTACTCTTTGGAGTTTGGAAGAATGAGAGCAAATCTTATTGAAACACATAAGATTATTTGAGAGCTTGACAGGGTAAATGGGAGAGGTTGTTTCTCCTTGTGGGAGAGTCTAGAACTGGAGGACATCACCTCAGAGTAAGTGGTCACCCAGTTATATAGAGATGAGGAGGAATTTTTTGTTCTTTTGAATGTAGTCAATCTGTGCAATTCTGGGTCATTAAGTATGTTTAAGGCTGAGGTACGGATTTTCAATCAGTACGGGAATCAAGAATTATGGGTAAAAAGCAGGAAAGTGGAATTGAAGTTTATCAGATCAGTGATTATCTCGTTGAATGGTGGAGCATACTTGATGGGCTGAATGGCGTACTTCTGCTCCTACATCTTATGATAGGAGGCACAGAGTAATGTAGAGCATTCACAAACAAAAACAAACTGCTGGAAAAGCTCAGCAGGTCTGGCAGCATCTGCACAGAGAAATCAGTTAACGTTTCGGGTCCAGTGACCCTTCTGTTCTCTCCACAGGTGCTGCCAGACCTGCTGAACTTTTTCAGCAGTTTCTGTTGTTGTTTCTGATTTACAGTATCCACAGTTGTTTTGGTTTTCAATATAGAGTATTTCTATTTCTGAGATCCAAGTGAAAATGTTTTGTAATCTGTGCTACATTATGACAATGAACAACTGTTAACCATTTCAGCAATGGCAATAAATTATTTGAGTAGTTTAAAAACCAAGGACTGAAGCACCCTTTAGACACAAATTTGATCTTTATGAAGATGGTAGATAATGACAACTGGGAGATACTCAACTGTGGCTGTGACCTCTGAAGGCTGACTGACTGGAGGTACTTTGGAAGAGGGGAGGGGGCAACAGAAAGGTCAGTCGAAGGCAAGCCAGAGGAGACAGAGGCCAGCAAATCCTGCACCTTCTCAGCCCACTATCATCATCTACAGAAAATGCAACAGAAACTGCCATGCTAGAGAGAGGCTACTGAGCCACACCAGGCAATCTTTAACAGTGCTGATCATCAAAGTACAAACCATTGTATCACAAGACAGAAGGTTACCAAGCTAAATTACTTCTTCCCCATTTGATTGAGGTTGTGTTAAGTAAGCAGGTAACATGAAATGACAAAGGCATGTAAGTATGAGATCATATCAATGCCTGCAGAAACCTGGATTGTACGTAGATCTGCTATTTGTAACAATGCAGCTAATAACATTGCATTACAACTTTCATGTGACAACAGATCAGATAATATTGGTTACAAATAACTCTGTTTACTTGCTTGAAAATTTAGTGAATAAATGATTAACATAATGGAGATATTAAAGAAAAAGATGATAAAAACCTTTGATTGGGATTTGATGATACTGACCAGAGCAATCATTGGTATGTTAGACTAGATTTCGGACACTCGATTAGGGTGGTTGAAGCAGGGTTGTCACTGCTGTTTTCTATTCAGTGAGCCGCTGTTGGAAAATTTACTTGTGGGGCATTAAATGAAAGAACATCAGAGCTCAGCTATAATGACTGGAGATGTATTGCTCACTGGCGATCACCATCATATTAAAGGGTGGTATTTGAGCAGGTTACTAGAATGTCTTGTCATGACTGAAGCTTGCTCTAAAGGTCAGTTTTAACAGACATAATAAGGAAGAAAATTGGAGAAAAATAATATCGGGCCATTTTTGAAAATTCAAATTGTATAACGCAAATTTTTAATGTCATGTGCCACTAAATTTAATTTGACTTTATAGATCCCGAGATGGCTTTACCTACAATCCCATCCAGGTGGAGTAGCCGAAATAGAGTGCTGGAACAGCAGATTATTCGTCAGCGGGATCAGGAGGAACGCCTTCGTAGGCAGTGGGAGATGCACCATCAATACTTCAAAAAACAAGACGTGCGAAGCAATAAGCAGGCGCAATGGAGTTCAAGACAGTCTTTCCAGAAAAGGTAGAAAACAATTGTCAGAATTTTATTAGGAGACCTCTTATTCATTAGAACCTGGAGTTGGACATCTCTTTGAATGGAAAATAGCAGAGTTGTTTGTTTAGCAAGATAGAGGTGGTTGTATATTAGTTAGCTGGCTTGTATTGTATTGTTTTCTTCCCTGTTTCTGGACAAGTTGACTGTTGCTGGGGTATATAGAGATGCTAGATGATGACAGTTGTTCATGCATGTGCCAAGGAGGTGAATGGGCTACTGTAACTTAGTAATGACACAACCAAGATCAGTTGCCACAAACACAGAGAATGCTGGAGAAATTCAGATCTGGCAGCATCTGCAGAGAGGAAAACTGTTACAGTTTCGTCCATTATCACTCTTCTTCAGGACTCTAGACTAGAAATGTTAACTCCGTTTCTGTTGCCGCAGATGCTGCCAGATCTGCTGAGTTTCTCCAGCATTCTCTGAGTTTGTTTCAGATTTCCGACATCTGCAGTATTTTGAGTTGACTTAAGATTGATTGCATCTTGACCCAAAGGTCTTAAGTTTCCTATCTTGAAGCAGGAAGATTGAGAATGCAGGTATGATTAAGTGTGACCAACAGGAATCAGGGTGACTCCTCTTCTCTGTCTCTGTTGTCTGTAAGTTTTTGACAAGATTTGTAGCTCGAGTTGTGGGATGAGCGGGACAGAACACCAACATTTCACCGGAGGCACACGGACGATGTTACCTAGCTGGGTGACGAAACGTCTGCAATCAAACACACCGGCTCAGCAAGCAAGTCTACAACCTCTGTTGTCTCCCTTTCTCTCTTCCCCACCCCCTCCACTCACCCAAATCATTGCCCAGGGTTCTAGTATCACTGTAGAATCACTGCAGAATCACTATTGCTGCTCAAACTAGGATCAGCTAAGTCAGTGTGGAGTAAGGATCAAATCTGTTACTTCTATGATCAGTATATCTTTGTGTCAGACTACTTTTGCATATTTACCTAATAAGCCAGATGCATAATTATTTTATTAAAAAGTATTGTATGGGGTAGGTTTCGTAGTTGATTTGAATGCTGTTTGGAATTCAAGATCAAATACAGGCATTGCTGTTGTCTTTGATACCTGAAGGCCAGAAATGTCCAGTTTCATTGTGAGTGGAGATGGGGCAGAATAAAGCTACACCTAGTATGTCATTTAATTTCCAATCTTATTGTGAATACTGGCTGGCACTAGGAAATAGAAATGTCTTCATGACAGATTAGGGATTTTTTTTGAGAGGCAATTAACAGGTCGGTGCAGGTGAAACCGTTTTAATTTGTGTGCTCTGTAAGCATATGACGTTGATCAGATTTTTTTAAAAAATGAGGAAATCATGTATTTTCATAGCTTCTCTTGATCAATACAAAAAATCCTTTTTTAAGTATAAATATCAGGTCCAGTGTAAATGTCAAGATCTGTTTGATCTTGACTTCCAAAGAGTATTCAAACCAGTTATGCTACCCACCACATACCCTACCAAAATAGCTACACTTCTGGTTCAATTGATCTTGGTCAATACTAATTAGTTAGTAATTAAGGGCAAGGCTATCCACGCTAGAACTTTGTGAAATGAATCATTTGTTCATGGCTTTGAGAAGGGAATGTTTAAGTAACTTCCTTTCTTTGGCAGTATGACAGCATACCACCGAAATCGCCAACAGCAGGAAAAGTTGTGTAACCTGGAACAACGACGGAAAAAACTGCAGCGCTTACTGCAAGAGGAGCAAGATCTTCTTGAAGCAGAGCTTCGTGAACTAAAGGTGGACACGAGATCTGTTATCGAAGATGCAAAGGAGAAGACTGAGGAACTGAAATCAGCCAGTGAGGACCGAAGGAAAAAGGTAGAAATAGTTTCACAGTAAAACGTTGGCTTAGAGTTCCCAGGTGGCCTAGATAAATGTATTAGCTAGTGTGGATCTGATCTGTATGGACCAGAAAAGTCTCTGGTTTGCACTAAGTTAGTTGATTGCAATAAAACAGGAGTTGGGCATTACAGTTACAATTGGCATTGGTAGGCTGCGAGTTTGCAGGTGAGCAGGTTAAGGAGATTAGCCAGGTTGCCATTGCAGATTCAGTGGTGCATGCTGGGAAGTGTCTATGCATCAGGTCTAGTTGTTATACTTCCATAATGGAATACTCTGATGACATTTATCGTTAAGATGTACAATTCAAGGATTACAAGTGGCAGTGCATTACTGCTTGAATATCTGGGAATGGATTACACTCTGTAATTTAATCAATAAAGAATAATGGATACCTAGGAGTAAGTTACAGCAAGTAACTAAATCTATGCATTTAAGTGCTTTTATATATAGAATAATGGATGCCAAGGAGTGAGTTACTGGTTGAAATTTTATAGATAGTGTAGATTTATGATATCCCTTCAAAGATAACAATACTTTGCATTTATATAACAAATTTACTATAATAAAAACACCCAAAGAGTAACATTGGACTGATATTAGACAAAATCTGATGTTTTATAATGTGTCACATGTTACATTTCAACTTGTACTTGAAATAAAATAAACAGATTACAGGTATTTATGGGAGGATTCAGTAGTTGGTTGAATTATTATGCTTTTACTTCTTTTATATGATTTACTTCTGTAATGAAGGTAATGACTCAGTTCCATTCAATGGGAGTGAGAGTCAAAATTTCTTTCTTAACAAGAATAAAAGAAAATTCATTCATGGAATCCCTACAGTTTGGAAACAGGCCCTTCAGCCCAACAAGTCCACACCAACCCACAGACCATCCCATCCCCCTATGGCCCACCTAATCGACACATCCCTGAACACTATGGGCACTTTAGCATGGCCAATCCACCTAGCCTGCACATTTTTGGACTGTGGGAGGAAACCGGAGCACCCAGAGGAAACCCACACAGACAGTCATCTGAGGGTGGAATCGAACCCTGTGAGGCAGCAGTGCTAACCACTGAGCCACCATGCAGGTCTATGCTTGTTTTAGTGTACATTTATTGACTTGTCTAAGTTTCAAAGCTCTGCATTCCTTGTAATTCCATTCTTGGGTAGTTAGTTGTTCTATAAAGTTTCCAAATTAGAAATTGAAAGCCTGGAAACATTATCAACCTGGATGCTTTTTGAGCAGATCCATGGACTCACTCTGCAACTGTTCAGGCACTGCAAGAAATTGGGAAGGCGTTATCTCACTTGATCTTTGAACTGAATTAGAGATTGGCGATTGATGGGGGAATGGGGTGTTTGTGTGGCATGAAAAAAATGCATTGTGAGGTTATAAGTACACTCTTTCTATATTTATGCTGTCTTTTTATCTGTTTACTTCTCCTTCAACCTCTCTCTCTGTCTTCAACATCTGCTTACCCCACCACCTCTGCTTTTGCAGATGCTCAAATAAAGCAGTGTATGGAGATACCTATTCCCTTCATGTCATTGGGCATCATTTTAGTACAGTACCTAGGCAGTACAAACATGGAAGATATGGTATTTTAATAAGTAAACTAATTTTTAATTACTGCTTTATAATAATTTTTCACTATTTTATGTTTCACGTAAATGTTTCTGTTTTTAATCTGCTTATGGTTAGGCATTCTAACGTAATTTCAATAATCTAGAAAATTCTAAAATCCAGATATGATTGGATCCCACGTGGTCAAACAGATGTTATCAGAAATGAGCCATAAACCATCTTCACCTGAGGTTGGAATTAAGTACACTTTCTAGTAAGAGTATTTTTCATAGCTGTCTGGTAGCAATCTTAGCTGACTGTTCTTCTTTCAGGTTCAGGGGCACTGTGATAAATTAGGAGGTCCTTATTAGCATCTGCTGATGCCAACTAACTCATATAAGGGATAAGACCTTGAACCATGTGTGGGGTGTTAGTATGTGAATTGTGTTGTGAATTTACCTGCTGAGCCAGAAGGGGGACTTTAAAATAAAAATCCTTCACGTTTATCTTTCAGGTCCTTGAAATGGGTTAATGTATAATTGTGTTACAACTGGGATAATGAAGCTTTGCACGTAGAAGTACTTGCTGCTTGACTTTCTTAAGAGTGAAATATGAGAACAAAAGAACATAAGGAGCAGGAACAGTAGTGGGCCTATCTGCTTTTTGTGCCTACTGGACCATTCAGTAAGATAATTGCTGATGTAGCTCAACTGCACCTTTCCTAGTATAGTCATATAATTTAATTCTTCTGGTACCCGAAACCTATTGATCTTAATTTTGAACATACTCTAACTGAGGATTCAAAAATCTCTGGGTGCAGAATTATGAAGTTTTGGAACCTTTGAGTGAAGAAATTTCTCTGCATCTTAGTTCTATATTATTTAAATTATAATGTATAAATTATCTCACTTGTTTTGAGGCTGTAACTCCTAGTTCTAGACATCTCAATGGGGGAAACCTCCTCCTAGTACCTAGCCAATCAAACAATTGAAGGAGGTTGGCGAGGAGAGATGGTGGTCCAGTAGTAAAGTCACTGGGCTAGTAATCCTGAGGTCTAGGCTAATTCAGTTCACAATATAGTTTTGTGCAATTGCATGTTCGTTTTTTTAATCTTCTGCTCCACTTTTGCCTCTTTATAAATTTGCAAAATCGAGAGAGCCAAATAAATTTGTTGTTTCTGTTCTGTCAGAATCCATTTGAACCTAAATTTCTGTTCTTTCTTTCTCTGCCTGGCATCTGTGCTAAGTTCAGTTAAGAGCAACTCTACTGTTTAGGAAAACGTAGACATTGTCTTAACTATTGGTCTATACATTCACATGGAGTGCAGTAGAGCTTCTTAAGTGTTCACATCTGCTCTTATCTTACCAAGTGTTTATGTCATCTGCATTGTAAAAGTTGAGGAATTGTAGAAGGTACAAATATCTAGTTCTGATTATGAGGGAATACTATTTTGCACCACAGTTATATTATCAAACAGTGAGATATTGGGCAGTACAGACACACCCTTAAAATACACTCCTCTAAAACAGATAATATTAGGTTGCCTTATGGAAATGACTAGCACCACTGTAACCTGAAAAAAAAAGCTAAAGCAAGGCCCTAAACTTGTAATCAGACCTAAAAACCCCAACCTGTATCTACATCACTATAATGTTCATTCACATCTCACCTCACAATTGAATTCAGTTGATTCCTAACAGAATTTCTAAATTCAGTTAATAAATCTTGAATTTAAATTGTCTTCATTAGTCAGAGCATTGAGCATAGGAGTTGGGACTCCATGTTGTGGCTGTATAGGATGTTGGTGAGGTCATTTTTGAAACACTGCTATAGCAAGGACGTTATAAAATCGCAAAGGGTGCAAAAATGATTTACAAGGATATTACCAGGACTGGATCATTTTGAGTTATAAGGAGAGGCCAGATAGGCTAGGACTTTTTTTCCCTAGAGGTTAGGAGGTTGATGGGTGACTCAATTAAAGTTTATAAAATCATGAGGGGCATGGATAAGGTAATAGCAAATGCCTCTTCCTTGGGGAAAGGGTGCTCAAAACTAGAGGGCGGAGGTTTAAGGTGAGAGGGGAATGATTTAAAAGGGAGCTATCGGGCAGCTTTTTCATGCAGAGGATGATGTATGGAATGAGCTGCCAGAGGAAGTGGGAGATGCAGGTACAGTTACAACATTTAAAGGGCATTTGGACAAGTGTGTGAATAGGAAATGTTTAGAGGGATATAGCCAAATGTAGGCAAATGGGACTGCATTAGTTTGGGAACACTGGTCGGCATGGATGAATTGGATTGAAGGATCTGTTTCTGTGCTTTATGACTCTGACTCTAAATCTCATATCAGTATTGGTGATAATGAAGCTATCATTGTCGTAAAAACCCATCTGGTTTCCTAATGGTCTTTTAAGGAAAGAAATCTGCCTGGCCTGACCTACACGTGACTTCAGATCCTCAGCAATGTGGTTGACTTCTAATTGCCCTCTGAACTGGCCTAGCAAGCCATTGAGTTCAAGTGCAGTTAAGGCCAGTAACTCCAAAATCATGTGATGAAAGAATAAAGAAAAGAAAGTAAATTTACATGTTTCATTCTTCTAGATTCCTATGTATTGGCTGTGTGTACGCAATATCTTCTCATAGGAGAATCCCCTTAACCCAGGAATCAGTCTAATAAACTTCTGTTGTACTTCATCAAAGGTTTCTTTCTGGCAGTTTAGTTTTACAACTGTCATCACAACAATATTTGACTTTGGAAAAATATGTAGACATGCCTATGCAATTTGCACTAAACATTTCTATTCTTGTTCTCAGGTGGCTGAGCAATTGTTGTATGAACACTGGAAAAAGAACAATATAGAACTGCGTAAGGTGAGTAGTGAGGCTATCTCTCTTGTATCTGTCCCAATTATCAATTAATGTCTGCACTAGTAGTCTTGTTGGATAGGAGCTTCAGTCCCTTTTGAGGCAATACTGAGAAAGGGCAAATGGGCATTTAAACATCTTTTTTTCTGTGAGTGTAAAGTCCCAATACCATTATATTAGATAGATCCAAGAGTTCTCCCTCATAGTTCAAAGCTCCATAGCGTGAAACAATAGAACTCCTACTTCTTGTGTGAGATTCAGAACCAAGCTATGGGGTGCATTTTTGTTAAAAATCGGAAGTGGATGCAAGCAGGTGGGCATCAGAACATTAGTCCAAATTATTTGTGCGTTCTCAATTGATCTGATGTGGTGTATCTTGTGTGAAAATTGATGGTAACAGTTCTCACTGAGAAGAATTTTTGAAACTCTTAATCCAGTCTTGGTAAACATTGTTTATATCTAAGAGCTTTCCCCCAGGTTTGTTCACATCCTTTCCTCAAGACCTTCATGTCGAATTATGGATCCACTTACACTGACTACTACCCAATATCTCAAGCAACTTACTATTCTACACTTCTGAGCCAAGATATTGAATGTTGATATGTTTTTCAGACTTGGGATAATGCAGCGCAGTGAAACCTAACCCTTTCTTTGTCTGGTGTTTCCTCAAGTATATTTTCCAGCAAGAGTTAATGGATTGTGGCAAGAAGTGAGAACTTTTGACACCGTCTGGTTTAGGGCTTCTGAAGTAATGTGTTAAGTCACCATCTTTTGTGGCTGAAAGAACTGGTCAAGAATAACTTAGACACTTCAAGGCTTCATTGTAGCTTTTTTTGTTTCACCTTGACTTAGCTGCACTGTCCCAGTTTTCCTGCTCTTCAAGATGAACTATTTTGTGTTTCAGTTGGGTCCCTGTGTTGCTTATGATGAAGAATAGGACTGAGAGTTTGGTATTGGACTTCTGTAAAATTCACGCCAACAAACCAAATGACACAGACAGCAATAAAAATGGATGTATCTGAAGAAAAGTCATACTGGACTCGAAATGTTAACCCTGTGTCTTTCTCCACAAATGCCGAGTTTCTCCAGCAGGTTTTCTTTTTATAACACAGGGCAATACAGCTGATGTTTTAGACTCCATCTGAAGTTAGAACTGGGAGAGTCAGGCTAGTTTTTGCAGTGAAGATTTGTCACTGGAATAGCTGGACTTTTTCATTTTTCATCCCATTAATAATGTTGAAAAAGGAAGAATTTCTTTTAACTCTGCAAGTCCAATATGTGTGCTGATGTGCTGTGAAAATAAGCTTGGAAAACCTGCTATGGTTGCATGTGGAGCAGTATAGAGTTTAGTACTTGGGACCGTAATTAGAGAACTGAGCGAGCTTAACATTAGAGTTCATTAAAGTAATTGCCTCAATTAACACTTTTAGGAGCTTCTTTAAAATTGTAGTGCTTGTGGGAACATAAGAACTGCTAGATGATAGAGGACCGAAATCTGCCCCAGGTTGCCTTCTATCGTCCTGTTAGTTGCATGACACAAATTGATGGCGCTATTAATCATGAGTCAGTTTGTTTGGTTATTTATTTTGGATACAGATTGAGTCGGAATTACACAAGATGCATGTGACAGGCAGCTGGTCTTCGCAGATCACAGAAAAACAGCAGGTAATTAAACCATTTGTTGAAATTTGAGCTTATCAAATTTAAGTGAACATTATAGTGATGTAAGTGCAAGTTGAGGTTGTGGGTCTGATTGCAAGTTTAAGGCCTTGCCTGAGCTTTTTCCCCAGGTACTGTAGTGCTAATCATTCGCATAAGCAACCTAATCTCTTTTAGGGGTGTATGATTTAAGTTTGTACTACCCAATGTCTGGCAGTGTGATAATCAAACCCTGGTGTGTAATAGTATTCCCTCATAATCAGATGTGGTATTTGTAATGGATGGTTAGGAAAACATGAATGTACAGAGCAATAGTTATTTCTATATTTACATGTTCCCAATTAGTAAAGTTTTAAGCAGAACCTTAATGAAGTTGTTCCTAACTGAATTTAGCAGAGATGCTGGGGTAGAGAAGGAAAGAACAGAAATTTAGGTTCAAACAGATGCTGACAAAACAGTAACAACAAATTTATTTGGCTCTCTTGTTTTTGGAAATTTAGAAAGAAGAGGCAGAGATGGAAGAGAAGAAAAGATTAGAAAATGAATATGAAATTGCACGAAGGCAGGCCATAGAACGAATGAAGCAGGAAGAGGAGCGGAGAAGACAGGAAGACCTGAAGCAGGCGGAAATTCTGCGACAACAAATGGAGGAGCTGCGTTTGCGGGAGATTGAGGTGAGAACCAATCTGCTTCAGCTTGAATCAACAGTTTTTGATGCAAAACCTGGAGCTGTGTCAGAGATCCAGTAGTTTTTGTGTAATGAGCAGATTCAATCAAGTAGCATATTGTGACTTTGTCACTTCTATGTTATTATGATGGATGGGTAAATTGAAGTGGATATATGACATGATGAATTGAGTATTGTTTTGCTATGCAATGGCATTAAGAAGACTGATTATAAGTAAAGCTGACACATTTCCACTTCTAGCAGCTGATTTAGTCAGCCACTCTGCTGTGTTGCACTGATCTATGATTTACATGCGATCCTTGGGGAAATAAGATGACAGAAGGAGAGAAGAGAATGCCCTTAAAGCTGTTAACCTATTTAATCAATGGGCATAAAATGAAGTGATGAAATTGTTTTATTTATCTATGAGTAAAAAAAAGTACAAAAATTTAATAGGCCTGAAGACACTGCTAAAGACAGATCCTGCATATTAATAGAAGGAGTATTTTAATTGATCAGCATGGTACTTGTTTACTGTTAGATTGATGACTGTTTAGTTGATTAGGATTGGTATGGACCAGACCGGATCCACTCAAAATATTTTAATAAGATAGCCAGAGCCTAACTTTTTCTTACTTTAAAGGCAAATGTAGTGTCTGTTCCCAATGCAATGTGACTGGCCAAACTACACGATTTTAAGCAAACCACAATTTATTTATACACTGTAGTTAAAATACAACTAAAGAAAGGAATTTAGAAAAACAACCCAATTGGAAACATAACAGACCCCTTGGTAAATAGGCAAATTCGACACAGATTCTCACATGCAGTTCTCCAATCCAGAGAGAGTGAAGACAGGAGATATTCACTGAAGCTTCCAACACTTTTGAGATCCCAACAGCTTCTGCTTAAAGCTAAACCTAAAACCTAAAACAAATACTAGAAAGCCTAGTCTGTGAGAGCTGGCCAGGCTGCATCCATTGATCCAACTTTTAAAAAAAAAACCCCAAGGCGCCTCAAGTTGTTTACTCAAGTGGTATTCAATAGCTGCTCGGTACATCTGCCTTACAACCTCTCTTCAAAATAAAGGACAAAATAACCTCTTGAAAGCCACAGCATCATCGTAGGATGTATTAATATAGGATGCGTTTTATGGTGCTGTGGAAGGCCAAATGGGCAGTTTCGGTTTACAATTCCATGGGAGCCCATGAAGAGAATAGTATTTCTGGATGCCCTCAGTGGCTAAGTAACTGACTGTCTAAGTTTCTGTACAAAGTAGTAATACTTTGGCAAGATATGTTGGGTAGAATTACATGAAGCATACCGAGAAAAAACAGCCCATTTGGCCAAGGTAGGTAAGGCCAAAGATTATGCTTAAGCCTCTTTCTATCTTTCCTCCTGTAACAGTAAGCATAACCCTGTATTCACATCCTGCATATGTTCTGATCAGACCACCTCTTGAATGCACCTACACTCTACCTCAACTACTTCCTATGGTAGCAAGTGCAATGTTAGGTAAAGAAGCTTCTTCTGAATGCCCTGCTGCGTTTTTGATGACTGTTAAGTATTGATGGGCTCTTATTTTGTTTTTCCTCAAATATAAAGATTTTTTTCTGTCTCTACACTATCAAAACATTTACTACTTTTAAATGCCTCTCATGTCATTACTCAAACCTTTCAGGAGCAAAGAGACCAAGCGATTCATCCTTTCCTGTTAAATATCATCTTGGACTTCTGGTATCGTCTAATAAATAATTTTTGCACCCGCCCCAGTATCTGGTTGACTAATGTTCAATACACATTGAGCGTATTGTCTCTACTTTGAAATTCTGTCCTTTTACAAAAAACCTTGGGACTGGGTTTACCTTGGTTAAAGCCTTTCTGAGCTGTTCTGCAATTTTCAGTTATTTGTACTCCCAGATCGATTTGGTCTCTACCTAATTTATTTTGTACCTACCTTATTTTTCAAGTAATAATTACTCACTTTATTCTTCTTATCAAAATGCAATACTTCATTCCTACCTATATTGAATTTCATTTGCCAATGATATGCCCATTCTTTAAATTTATTAATGTCTTGTCCTGTTGTTATTTTCTGCACCCCTCCTTCATTTTGACTGTCTCTTCCAATATGACAGCTACAAATTTGGAAAGTTGTGTTTTTGATTCCAAACTCTAAATTGTTTGTATAATTGGTACCAACAATGGTCCAGTGCTGATCCTTAGAGAATTATATTTTCCACCCTCTGCTATTCTGGATATCTACCCTTTACGTCTACTCTCTGCTTTCTTTCGCAGCCAGCAGCTTTCCATTCTGCTGCCCTTCCCCAGTTCTGCACGCACTAAACTAATACATTAACAAATTTAGTAATGCTCTAACAAAAGCTTTTTAGACGTTTGGGTAGATTACATCTTCTGTGTTGCCCTTGTCTGTTGGTTCTTCAAAAAAAAGCACTGAAGTTAACCAAGCAAAGTTTCTACTTTTGAAATCCATGTTGACTCTTCATTTGTTATATTTTTTAGTTTTTAGTTGTTTTTTGATTTTCTCGTTTATTATGGATTCCATTATTTCTCGTATTACCAGTGTTAAGCTGACTGGCCATAGAGTCATACAGCACGGAAACAGATCCTTTGGTCCAACTTGTCCATGCTGACCAGATATCCCAATCTGACCTAGAACCATTTGCCAGCATTTGGCTCATATCCCTCTAAACACTTCCAATTCATGTACACATACAGATGACTTTTAAATGGTGTAATTGTATCAGCCTCCACCATTTCCTCTGGCAGCTCATTCCATACATGCACCACCCTCTGTGTGAAATAGCTACCCCTCAGGTCCTTTTTAAATTTTTCCCCTCTCACCTTAAACCTATGCTGTCTAGTTTTGGACTCCCCCACCTTACAAAAAAGATCTTGGCTATTCACCTTATTCATGCCCCTCGTGATTTTGTAAACCTCTGACACTCCAGGGATAAAAGCCCCAGCCTATTTAGCCTCTCCCTATAGCTCAAACCCTCCAGTCCCAACAACATGCTTGGAAATCTTTTCTGCATCCTGTCAAGTTTAACAACATCCTTCCTATAGAAGGGCAACCAAAATTGCATGCAGTATTCTAAAAGTGGCCTAACCAATGTCCTGTACAGACAAAACATGACAAACCAACTCCTACACTCAATGTTCTGACCAACGAAGACAAGCGTGTCAAGTGCCATCTTCACTACTCTGTCTACCTATGACTTCACTTCCAAGGAACTATGCACCTGCACCCCTAGGTGTCTTTGTTTGGCAACACTCCCCTGGGCCCTACCATTAATTGTATAGTAGTTCCCTGGACATGTTCTGTCTTTCTTCTTAAAAAAATGTCCTGAAGGTTGATGGTGCAGGAGAAAAAGGTCTCGAGCAGTAACTAGAATCTTCAAGAGAGGACAGGACATAAATTGAGAAATGAATTTGTAAATGTGGATGATCTTCTCTATGTAGCTATTTCAGTCCAATTTGTCTTTGGGAAGTTTTACCTTTGGTCTCATTCATTTTGCATTTCAGTAGCCCTTGGTAATGTGTATAGCTTTAGGGTATAAATTCCAGTCCTTTTCAAGATGGACTAGCTGTGACATTGTGAGAAACGGAAACTTTTTGGTTCATGTAAAAGTTCCAGCCTTTATGTTGGTCCAATATCACTTCTCTCCATCAACAGACATTAGCATGGCTAGAAGGTGTTTGCTGAGTTCTGATTTAATACAGGCATGCTTTTTTCTCAGGCCAAGAATCTCAAGGCAGAACAGGAAAAGCTATTGAAACAACAATGGGAGCTGGAGAATCTGGAAGAGGAAAGGAAACAGTTAGAACAGCGACGAAAGAAGTCTGAGCTCGGGTGAGTAGTAAAGCAGGATTGCAATCCGTTAGTTGGCTTGTTACTTATTATAGACTGTATTGAAGATTTTAGTAATTTTTAAAGATTTCTTAATGGGTGTCACTTCTTCCCTCCTGTCCAGCGCCTTTGGACGTGGCGTGCTTCATTTGCTCCTCGACCTCATAAAGTGGCCATTAAGAGCTTGCAACCATTTTGAGGAGGGATGATGAAGTGCATTTTTTAACTTGCAAATTATGTTTTACAACCTTATTATGGAGCAACCAACATAGGAAATGTGGGGATTTCCAGTGCAGGCTTGGAATAGCAACATGCGACTCCTACCCATACCTCTTCTCAAAAATCTTCTACAAGAAAAGCAAAATACTTCAGATACAAAAGATCTGAAATTAAAATCAAAGTGCTGAAGCTTGTGTGGAGAGAAAAGCACCATTTAACATCAAACAGTTCTATTGATTTGTAACATTAACTGTGTTTGTCCTTTGACAAATGCTGCCCGATCTGATGGTTTCTACTGCACTGTTTTTAGCCCACTAATCCTCTATTCAGTTCTGGTCTTCATTTCTATTAACCTGATATTTTATGCTTTCTAACATTTCTAATAAACCATGTTTAAATAATATTCACTCTCCTCAGTTTCTTCAGTATTAAATGAGAGGGACCATTGTGGTTTCTATTTTCTACATAACTTGAATAAATCGTCTCTGAGTAATGTAATCAGTTTTTTTCATAAAGTGGATGCAGTGGACATTGGGGAAAAAACTGTTATTGAACGCCAATAGGTTTATGCTAACCATTCTAGCAACCATTATCTTGCCCACTTTTAGGTGTCTCATCCTTCCTCTCTCCATACTTTTTCTTGACTGTATGCATGAATTGTTTTGTTCTTACCATCTTGAACCAGCCTCTTAAAACTGCTTAAGTTGTCCTTTCCAAGATTTCCTTGGTTTAAGATTTGTAATAGTAGTAAAAGCTATAGAAAAATCTAAGGAGAATCATCACTCCCTTGGAGACTTCCAGCCTGTGTCATGATGGATTTTGATACAGGCTTTTCTAATTGATAACTTTGTGGTTTCTATTTTTGCTTCAATGAATTAATTCTCATATTTTGTCTTTCTTTCCTTGACAGAAAGTACTGCACTTGTTCACATTCTTTGTTTCTTTTTGCAGCCGGATACTGAATCGTCAGTACAAGACGCAGATGAGAAGACGCGCACAGCAAATCCAAGAAGAATTGGTAAGGGTTCCTCTGCTGCAGCATCTGAAAGTTCAAATATTTCAGTAATAGTCTTACACCAATAGGCAAGTATAGGCTGAAGCTTGCGTGTGATGCCCAGTGTTGTTAAATAGCTTGACTCTTCTTGGCCAGAGAAAAGGACAGGAGAGAGAGGAAAAAAATTGGAAGTTTTGAATTTCAATGAAAAGACCAAGTGAAGCACTGTAAAGAGCAATTACCTCGGTGTATTCATGACTCAGAAAACAAATAGATCGGATTTAGGAAAAGTCTGGAATTGTTTACAAACAACAGGTGTCCTAAATTGATCCCTGCGGAACAACAATGGTCACAGATCTCCAGTCAGAAAAACACACTTCCAGCACTACTCCCTATCTTCTATGACTAAGCCAGCTCTGTATCCATCTTACCAGGTCACCACAGATCCCATGTGACCTCACCTTTTGTATCAGTCTGCTATGGGGGACCTTACCAAAGGCCTTGCTAAAGTCCATATAGACAACATCTACTGCCCTCGTCAATCACGTTTGGCGCTTCCACAAAAGATTCAATCAAGTTTGTGAGACACAACCTTCCCTGTGCAAATCCATGCTGCCTATCGCTAAAAAGTCCATATTTTTTCCAAACTTGAGTAAATCCTATCCTTAAGAATCTTCTTCAGTAATTTCCCTACCGCTGATGTAAAGCTCACAAACTTGTAATTTCTCGAATAATCCCTGTTGCCCTTTCTAAACAAAGGAACAGTGTTGGCTGTTCTGTAGATGTCTGGGACTCTCCTGTGACTAAAGAGAATACAAAAGTTTTATACAAGTCCCCAGCAATTTCCTCAGCTGCCTCCCTCAACATTCTTAGATAAATTCTGGGGACTTGTCTATCTTAATGGTTTTCAAAACGCCCAAAACCACGTCCTTTTTTTTATGTTGACATGCCCCAGAATATCAACGTACCACTCTCAAGGCTCACCGTCCTTCTTTTTTGTGAATTCTGAAGCAAAGTATTCCTTAAGGACCTCACCTGCTGCTTCCGGCTCCATGCAAGAATTCCCTCCTTTGTGTACCCTTTTCCCTAGCTGCCCTCTTGCTGCTTACATATGTGTAAGATGCCTTGGGATTTTCCTTAATCCTGTTTGCCTAAGACATTTCATAGCCCATTTTAGATTTCCTAATTCCTTGTTTGAGATCTTTCCTGCTAACTTTGTATTCTTTGAGGGCTCTGTCTGTCTTCATTTTCATAAACCTTACCTATGCCTCCTTTTTCTTTTTGATTAAGCTGTCAATTCCTCTTGTCATCCAAGGTTCCCGAATCTTTCCATCCTTATCCTTCATTTTCACAGGGTCATGCTTGTCCTGAACTCTAATCAGCAGGCCTTTAAAAGATTCCCACATGCCAGATGTGGATTTACCCTCAAACAGCTATGCCTAATCTACATTCCTCAGTTCCTGCCCAATATTATGGTAGTTAACCTTCCCCAGTTTAGTACTTTCACCTGAAGATTACTATTATCATTATCCATAAGTAACTTAAAACTTACAGGAAAATATGACCACTGTTTCTGAAATGCTCCCTGACTAAAACTTCGATCACCTGGCTGGGCTTATTTCCCAACACTGGGTCTAATATGGCCCCTTCCCTAGCTGGACTATTCGCACGTCATTTCAAAACCGTCCTGGACATACCTGACAAATTGCCCCCTTTCCAAACCTCTGGTGCTGAGCAAGTCCCAGTCAGTATTAGGGGAAGTTAAAATCACCCACCACAACAACCCTATTGTTTTTACATTTTTTTCATAATCTGTCCACATATCTGCACCTCTATCACCCACTGTCTGTTGGAAGGCCTGTAGTACAATCCCAAAGACGTGATTTGCACCCTTCCTATTCCTGAGCTGTATCCATATGGCCTTACTGGATGAGTCCTCCAACATGTCCTCCCTCAGTACAATTGTGATATTCTCCCTTATCAGTAATGAAACTCCCCCACCTCTTTTATATCCCTCCCTATCATGCCTAAAATATCTAAATCCCAGAACATTAAGTAAGATGCCCTACTTCTCTTGGAGAAGAGAAGATTGATCTAGATATTTAAAATCATGACGGGTCTATCTCAGTGGAGAGAAACTTCTTCCATTGGTGGAAGGATTGATTCTGTGATTCTTACTCTCCTTCCATCATCCTCTCATTTCACCCTCTCTTCTACTGCATGCTTTTCTAATCTGCCTCACTTTCCATCCTTTTCCCTTTTTTCTTCCCTGTGTCAGCAGGATATGGTCTTCGAATCTGAGGGGTCACAAAATTAATATCTCTTTGTGAGGAGTTAATGTGAGATGTGTGTCCACACGTCAGAGTAACCTGAGCCATCATGTCATGAGATGAGAATGGAGATGTCTGTTCAGCTCATGCGCTCCACAATGACTCGGTGCTTTCAACACATTTCATTGAGAATGGCCAAGCTCATAGGCAGCATCACTGAATAGGAACAGCACGTTGATAGGCACAGGAGGCATGCCACATATAGTCAAGACTAACCGCACCTGGAATCCAGGGAAACATGGCGAGATTGATCAGAAACTGTCTTAGTAATAGGACACAAAGGGTAGTGGTAGAAGGCTGTTTGAGTAACTGGAGGCCAGTGTCAATTTGTGTACCAGAAAGATCAGTACTGGGACCTTATTGTTTGTTATTTATATAAATGGTATAGATGAAAATGTGGGGGGAATGTTAAGCAAATTTGCAGATGACACCAAGATTGATAGTGTTTAAGAGCAAGGAAGATGATTGTAGGTTACAGGAAGATTGGATGGATTAGTCAGATGGGCAGGCCAGTAGCAGATGGTATTTAAACCTGTTAAAGGCAAGGTGAGGCACTTTGGAGGAAGAAACCAGATGAGGGAGTATTTAATGAATGGCAAGGCACAGGGTAGCTTAGGGGAACATCAGGATCTTGGGTTAATTGTTCACAGACCCCTGAAGTTGGCAAAGCACGTGAATAGGATAGTTGAGAAGGCTTGTGGGATACTTGCTTTCATCAGTCATGGCATAGAGTATAAGAGCAAGGAGGTAATGTTGGAGTTGTACAGAGTGTTGGTCAGGCCACAGTTGGAGTACGTGTGCAGTTCTGTTCACCCCACTACAGGAAGGATGTGATAGCACTGCATGGGGTACAGAGGAGGTTCACCAGGATGTTGGTTGATATGGAGAAATTGAGCTGTAAGGAGAGACTAGTTAGGTTCGGATTGTTTTCCGTAGAGCAGAGAAGACTGAGTGGGGACATGATTGAGGTGTATAAGATTATGAGGGGTATAGACAGGATGAGTAGAGAGCAGCTGTTCCCATTGGTTGAGGGGTCAATCATGAGAGGGCATCATTTCAGGGTAAGGGGCAGGAGATTCGGAGAGGATTTGGGGAAAAAAACTTTCTTACTCAGCGGGTGGTGGGAATCTGGAGTGCAATGCCTGGGAAGATAGTGGAGGCCAGAAACCTTAGAACCTTTAAAAAGGATTTGCACGAGCACTTCAAATATCATAACATTCAAGGATATGGAACAAGTGCAGGAAATTGGCATTTGTATGTTTTAGTGTTAGCTATTGTTGGTACAGACCCGATGGGCCAGTGGAACTTTTCTGCACTGTGTGAATCTAAGAATAGTGCAGGACTGTGGTATGAAGTAAAAATCGATTTAAAAGTGAGCAGCTTCTTCCAGCAATTATCTGACTGTTCCTCAGTGCAGGTAATTATTTAAGTATGTGATTAGGCTTTATTTTATTTCTGTTCTCTCAAAGTATTATTTATCTTCTTCCAGTGTCTTTTGCTGTACATTTAATGGGGAGGGCAGAGAATAGAATGTGTTGCTTGTTACTGTAACTGCCCCTTTAACATGACTAAGGGCAATGTTAGTAACTATTCCTCCTAGTGGTAGTTTATGTTGACTTTATCAATACCACAATGGGATAATATGGAGCTTATCATGGAAATTTGGGAATATAGATCTGCCACCTGCCCTTCCTTGCTGTAACACTTCAGACCTCAAATGTGCTGTGCCAGCGTTTGTGGGGCTTTTTTAAGCAGAATTCTTCAGAGACCCTTGTGACTCACCAGGGACCAGCTTAAAATCAACTGGATAGTTGATGGCTGTTCAAGAGGCAATTTTTATCTATCACGTGCTGACAGACATCCAGTGGAAAAAAAGGAAAGGATCAAGTGGGTAGGGGAGCAGAGAATGTTTTTCCCCTCAACCCACTGCCCCCTGTTTCAAATGGCTGTCTGGAGTAACTGGAAATGTGAACATTACTCTTGGAACCAGTTGCACAATGCTGTGTATTTTTTACGATTGGATTGCAGGATTAAGACTGTTACATATCATTGTACTGTTGAGTGATTTCATTGCCAATGATGGTCTATCATTCATCTGAGGATTCTTTTCAGGAATACCATGTCCACCTTTTTACGGATTTTAGTACATTTTGCACTGTGCAGCTCTCTTGTACTATTTTTCTGTTTGCAGGAGATGGATCGCCAATTTCTTGCGTCCCTAATTGAAAAAGATGAGGCAGACCAACAATTGCAATCAGCGAGGCGTGAACAGGCCGTAGCAGATGCTGCCTGGATGAAGAAAGTCATTGAGGAGCAGCTTCAGTTGGAGAGAGAGCGTGAGGCAGAATTGGACACTATATTTAGGTCTGACATGATCATTTGAGCTGATGATGCTCCATTTATTTGGTTGGCAAGTAATTGTATTGGAGGGAAAGGGATGAAGGGATTATTACATCCTGTTTCTAATGTAGGCAGATGAATTATTTGAACCTTCCACTTGCTTATGAGCATTAAGAGTGCTGTAATTGTAATCCATTATTTGCTAGCAAAATACTCATCAGTGCAAAACTGCAAAATAGGACAATTTATAAACAGGCATTTTTATTAACTTTATGATTAGTGTCTCAATCTGTTGTACTTTCTGCGGCTTTTCCCAGGGAGCTTTTGAGATTTTTGTTTACTTTAACTTTGAACGTTTTTTTTTAATCCCCGTCATGTTCCATCCTCTATCACCTTGTAACCAGCAGCACAAATCTAGAGTCAGAAATGCAGGCCGCAAAGCTTCCAGAGCAAACAGATTTTGAGATAAATTCCTATTCCAGTATATTTAACGGACATTAAAAGGTCATTCCCTAGAGCATGCAGCAACATCAAAATCTATATTCTGTTTAATGAAATTTGTATATTTACATTCTCCAACTCAATGGAAGGAAAAATCCAATTGGATACAAAAGTCATGTTTCCACTATGATGGTGCAATGTAAATTAGAATAGAACCTTTTTGGAATGGAAGTAACTTTAATGTCCTTTTCTTCTGAGAGCCTTTATAAATAGTATGTGACTTGGCTCTGGTTGTGTCATAGGAATAAATCTGTGGGGTGGGGGCAACTGCTGTGGAGGTGATTTTCTCAACTTTCAATGTAATACATTGCTGTTATAATATGTATCAGTTCACTGCAACAGTTGAAATGTAGAATGCAAAACGGGCTTCTAAATTTGCAACAGAATCTCTCTGATTCCAGGGAGGAGGCCCAACGAATGTGGCAGAAACGAGAAGAGGAGTGGGAAAGAGAGAGGCAAGCAAGAATGCGTTTAATGCAGGAGGTATGGAGGTCACATTCGTTACTTGACTTCGCAAAGATTAATTGTTTGAAAATGTCAGATTATTGCTTTAATAGATATTGGCTCAGATATTCAGATTACCATTGGAACAGATTCGTCTGCGTTCCTCTTAAAATTACTCCCTCAACGGTCGGCTAAGATTCCGAGTCTTAGCTCTCCTGAATGTATCCATCAGAGGAAACCACAGAAAAATCCATTCAGCACAGGAGTGGGTTTGCAGGCCAAGAAACCCCACTTTTTGCAACAATTGCTGCCATGGTGTAGGAGTTAAAGGTCTGAAAGACACTTTGACAGTGAATGAGAAAGCAAGTGTGTACAGTAAGTGAGTCAGTACTGTGCTAGGTGTTTAGGGTGCGAGGTAGGTAAGGTGGTAAGAGTGCCAGTTAAGTGGGTGAGTACGTATGTAGGTCAGATTGGCTGGGGATGGTGTCAATTCCAGCAGGGTTGGCATGGAATGGGCAGTTCTCGTACCAAGCTGGGGTTTGGCTGGAATGAGGATGGGTAGTGTCAGGTTGAATGGAATTATGCTGGGTTTGGGGGGTTGATTCCATCAGGGGTAGGGGATAGATTCAGCCAGCTTCACAAGTTAGTATGGTGTTGATGTACATTCCACCTTGCATTTTTGAATGTGGTCCTCTGAATCAGGCATATTATTTAAAAATATTAAACTCTCCAGAACAAATGATCGGTTCTAATGAGTTTGCTAAATGTCTTTTGATCAATACTCCAGGGCAATTGGTGAGACATCAAACTGCATATCCGGCATAACAGCTTTTCACAACAAGCCAGATACTGACCAAACCGAACCAGCCTGTGCTTGCGAAACTTACAACGGTACTCAACATCAGAGAGCATTTACTGGATAATCCTGTGTGCGCAGAATTATGCTGACAACCAATTTTAGAATGTCAGTCGGGCTCGCATCGTGGTGCACGTGGGTCTCCTGGAAGCTACACATATGAATGCACAGGGCCCAATTCTTTGCACATATGTTTGCCAATCATCCTGTTATTACACACCTCTGGAACAGGTGGAACTTGAACCTGGGCCTCCTTGTTCAGGTGTTAGGGACGCTGCCATTGTGTCACAAGTGGGCACCTCCTTATTTTTCTAATCAATCTATGTACAGATGTTATTACACACCTCTGGAGTAGGTGGGATGAGGGTCCCTTCCTTTTTTTTTGCAAACAGAATATATGCATGAACTGAGATAGTAGGAACTGCCGATGCTGGAGAATCTGAGATAACAAGGTGTAGAGCTGGATGAACACAGCAGGCCAAGCAGCATCAGAGGAGCAGGAAAGCTGACGTTTCGGGTTTGGACCCTTCTTTAGA
>NC_063355.1:35256732-35294985 GCF_021869965.1 Rhincodon typus
ACCCGAAACGTCAGCTTTCCTGCTCCTCTGATGCTGCTTGGCCTGCTGTGTTCATCCAGCTCTACACCTTGTTATCTTATACACATGAACTGCACCTGTTTCAGTTCTACAAAATAAGTGACAGCCATTTTACTGGTTAATTTCTCATATCAATGTCCTATTCAATCAGAGTCAACCTGCCTGATTGAAAACTTAAATCCTGGCAATTAACTGTCAATCATAATCAATCAGCGCATTCCCCAATGGCAACCAGAGTCTACTTGCCAACCAATCAGCATTCCCTTGTCATGCAGTGTAAATGTTGGTTTTCCTCTTAAATTGATAGTCTTGTGAATTGCCCTGATGAGTGTAAATCTTTGATAAAATGTCATTTTTTAGCAATACACTAGTTCTGTACAACAAACCACACTTACTACCCCAACAGCATCCACATCCAAAGGATCATTAGCCACCATTTCTGCCACCTCCTGCGAGATGCTACCACCAGGCTATTATTCCCCTCTCCTCCCTTGTCAGCCTTTGGCAGGGACCGTTCCCTCTAGGATGTCCTGGTCCATTCCTTCCCCACTCCAAACACCTTCCCACAGCCCCAGGACACCTTCCTATGCAGTTGTAGAAGGTGTAAATCTGCCCATTTATTTCCTCCCTCCTCACTATCCAAGGACCCAGATATGCCTTTCAAGTAAAATAGTGATATACCTACATTTCACTCAATCTAGTCTACAGTTTTCATTGCTCACGATGTGGTCTCCTCTAAAATGGGAAGAAGAAATGCACACTGTGTGATCGCTTTGCAGGACACCTATGTTCTGTTGGCAAAAATGACCCTGAGCTTCAGATTGTCTGCCACTTTGAAACGCTATCGTATTCCTTGCCAACATCTCTGTCTTGGGCTTGCTGCAGTGCTCCAGCAAAGCTTCGTGCAAGGGGAACCTGTAGCCTTCAGGATTCAATATCGAGTTCAGTAATTTTAGGGTCTGAGCACCCTCTTCCATATCCTCCCATCCCCCATCCCCACACACCAGACCTTGACATCATATGGGCTGCTACCACAATCAAACCATTGCCAACCACTAATGGTCCCTTTTAGCAACTATTGGTGCTCCCAGGCTGATCTTTACTGTTTTCTTTGTCTGTCCAATTATTATTCTCTCTCTGGGCTCCATCTCCACCTATCGTTTACTCTCCCTCCCTCCCTCCCCCACCCCAACTTCAGTATACTGACCTTTTCCTCGCTACAGTCAGTTCTGAAGAAGGGTCACTGGACCCAAAACATTAACCCTGCTTTCTCTCCACAAATGCTGCCTGACCTGCTGAGTTTCTGTTTTTGTTTCAAGTTTATAGGTGGTGATGACCTGTGTATCTGTTTCTCCTGTCCTTCTAGATGGTAGGTCACAGGTTTGGAAGATATTTTGAGGATGTCTAAAACAGACTCTTGAGACAAAATCCACAGATAACTTTTCCACTTGAGGTTGTTGACTTGCTCGCTGAGCTGGCTTGTTCTCCCTCATGAACATGAAGAAGAACAAGCCAGCTCGGCGAGCAAGTCAACAACCTCACCCACAACACGAGGTACAGATCTTTACCAAAACTTTGAACTTTTCCAGTTGCCTAAAGTTGTTTGAAAGATTACTAGATATTAGTCAAAACCAGACTGGCATCTCTAGACTCTTTCTTTATAGTCGTACTTGAGACTGTTCCTACATGTGCTATTTCTCCTTGGCATGTTGGCTTGAAAATTCTTTAGGAGCTGTCATGATTTTTGATGTTACTTTTCCAGGAGATTAATGGAACCCCTGAAGAAACTGTGTAGATGGTTGGAAATAATCAGACATGTCTACTAATGATGCAAAATAAGGATGAGCCAAAACTTCCCAGAGTTTGTAGGGAACTAAATAGTATTAGATGGTAAAATTGCTCAGAGAATTCATTGAGTAACTGGTGTGAGAAGAGTAAGAAATCTCACATGCGTGATGAGGTTAGGTTTAAGATATAAATTGTCCAGATAGATTAAAATGGGCATTACCTGACCTTAAAGCCTAAATTGGACAGTTTACAAAGAGTATTTAATGTGATCATCTCGTTAGGTACTTGTAGGACGACAGCAGCAAGTCCTGGAGAGGCTTGACATGAATCGACGTGCTCAGGAGGAATCGGTTCAGCGTCGCGGGGACCTGATCCGGGAGCTAGAGGAACTGAAAGAAACGACAAAGCGTGAAAAGGCGGAAGAGGAGGAGCTGAAAACTGCCCGCAAGCAGGAACTTGCAGCACAGGTTTGATGTTCAAATCTATTGATTAACAAACATTAATCATCTGAGTGTGGTCCTGATGAATGTTCTTTGGCGATTGAGTATTTAAGTGAGCCAGTGTACAGGGTGTAATGTATTGTTCCTCGGAGATACTGAGAACAGCCATGCACCAAAGATTGTTCAGATGGTCAACGAAATTAATTGATTTTTGTCACATTCATGCTAAATTTGGCTTTGGTGAGTGAACCAGGGAAACACACTGTGGTGCAAACGGCAGTGAAATGTAGGTTCTCTCCTGTGTTTCTTTACACAATGAGTTGGTGGAACAATGAGGAGAAGCCAAAGCTCGCAGAAAGAAAGTAAAAATATGCAGGTAAATTTCCACTGCCTACCTTCCACCCACCTTCCAGCATCTTCAGGAGAATGGGAATCAGGGTGGAAGTATAGTCAATGATCAATGAGGGTACTCTAATATGATAATAGCAAGTCCTGCAGGGCTATTTTAATTCCAGCGAGATCTTGTAATCTCTGTTGTAATCTGTGCAGAGCTCTTTCATGCTGTTGATAAGTAATGGACAAAAGTACGGGACAACATAGGACTGGCTTGGGGACCGCTTTGCAGAACACCTACGCTCAATTCGTACTAAACAACTGGACCTCCCAGTCGCGAACCATTTCAACTCCCCCTCCCAATCCGCAGACGACATGTCCATCCTGGGCCTCCTGCAGTGCCACAATGATGCTACCTGAAGGTTGTAGGAACAGCAACTCATATTCTGCTTGGGAGCCCTGCAGCCCAATGGTATCAATGTGGACTTCACAAGCTTCAAAATCTCCCCTCCCCCTACCGCATCCCAAAACCAGCCCAGCTCGTCCCCGCCTCCCTAACCTGTCCTTCCTCCCACCTCAAGCCCCACCCCCACCTCCCACCTACTAACCTCAACCCGCCCTCTTGACCTGTCCGTCCTCCCTGGACGGACCTATCTCCTCCCTACCTCCCCACCTACACTCACCTTTACTGGCTCCATCCCCATCTCTTTGACCTGTCTGTCTCCTCTCCACCTATCTTCTCCTCTATCCATCTTCTATCTGCCTCCCACTCTCTCCCTATTTATTTCAGAACCCCCTTCCCCTCCCCCATTTCTGAAGAAGGGTCTAGGCCCGAAACGTCAGCCTTCCTGCTCCTCTGATGCTGTTTGGCCTGCTGTGTTCATCCAGCTCTACACCTTGTTATCTCTTATAGGACTGGTAAATGCAGTTTTTAATAACTAACTGTTTCTTTAATTTTTATCATAGGTTGAAGAGCGGAGGAGGCAGGAGTTGGAAGAGTTACAACGCCAACAGGAGGAGGAAAATGATGAAAGGCTTGTAGAAAGACAACAAGAAGAAATGCTTCAACATGAGGCTAAGCTGATGAGGCAGAGAGGATATGAGCCAAAGGTAACTATACACAGTTAGAATGGATGCCTGGAGCACTGCAGTGGCTCAGTTGGCAAAATGCTATCTAATGTGGTACTGATACTCTAAGCTAAGCCGTCTTTTAAAGAAAAGTGGAAACCTGATGTTTATTGCTCTTGTTCTTTATTTTTTTAGATGTTCCACCGACCAAGAATAGCCTGGACATAGCTCAGAAGCTGAGACATATAAGACTGGCTTGTGAAAATAGAGTCTTGCCTTGGAATGGATTGAGTATCTGAACCAAATCCTTGTTACTTGATTCTATCACTATAACCAGATAGAGCAAGTTTTCATTCCCTTTATGTGATGGATTTGGTTGTAGATAATTTGCACTTAGGAAAAGGAGAAGCTCAACTCGGAGATTTAGACTGGAGTTCATGTAAACCACAGAGCTGATTAAATCTCTAAGGATCTCGCTCGCTCTATGCATTGCTGGCCTGTGATTAGTACACATTAAATATAAATGGTTCACAGGACTTAGTGCTTGCTCGTTGCCAGGAGGATAGTTTGTTCTGTAGTGGGTGTTTGAGTGATTGGTACACATATTCATGTTATTCTGCTGTCTAGAATCTAGAAATAATCCTCAATCCCTTTAATCTGCATTCTGATTCACTGTATTCCAACAGTTTTGCAGCAAGTAAATAAATTTATGTCCCACATCACAAGTGAGAGTCATCTGCTGATAGATCATCTCAAGGACTTAATATGTTAATCGCAAAATTAATTAAAGGAGTCTTAACCAGGGAGTCCCAGTCTTAATTAATACTCGCACCAGGGTGAAATGAGAAGCCTACAATTTTCGGACTTTGTCCAATTCATCCAGTAAATAAGTGAAAAAGAAGGATCACAGAAGAATAAAGAACTCTGTAACTATGTGTTTCAAGTACACTTCATCCAATGTTGACCAAGCAACACGATTCATCATGTGGAACTAAGGCATAATTCAACAGGAAGCAATGTGTGTGAAAAGTTGACCAGTGGGTAGATATGAAACTTTGAGTTCCGGCAGCTTAGAAAACATTACCAGATAGTAAAATCTTCAACACATAAAGCTCCCTGATCCTTTTATGTGTACTGCAGTTTGTTCATGTTTGCAAGACCAGCCTAATGTTGTTCATTGTTTATGGCTGCAATAAGCCACTGAACACCAAATTCAAATGGCCAGTTATGTAGGACCGAAAGATTTCATTACATTGTCTTAAATTTGAAAGTTTTTAATTCTTGTTGAAAGTATACACGAGCTTTACATTAGCAGTCTGGGTATGCTGGAGCACTGCTGACGTCAGTTTGATATCCCAATGGCCTTCAGTTTCTCACTTACTTCCCAGATTAGGAATTAACGTTGCTATACAGCAACAGTTTCATTTTTGAGCTGGGTGAGCACATTAGTTATCAGGTGACGAGACTTTTGCTTTGTTTTATGTGACCCTGATTCTACTCCCTGCTGTTCCCTCACCTTTTTTAATGTGGAAGGGAAGGGAAAAACAGTTGGAGAGATTAAGGAATGGGTTTGGAGGACTAGGAAAGGAGATAATCAGGGATTGCAAGAGATGGAAGATTGACATTAGTACTATGAAATAGGAGTGAATTGGGAGGCTAGTTAAGTATCGAGGAAGAAAGTGCAGATTTGCGAGTCAACGTGGTTTAACAAAATTTAACATAGTTGGAGATTTCAGAACAAGAATAGTAAGCTTGTTGGTAGATATCTAAATATTGATGCAAAATATATTAATATTTCTAATTTAATGATCTAGGGGACACAGCTGATTCTAGATAACATTCCTGAACGTAAGGTTAGTGATAAATTGTTTTTGATATGAATTTTAACCTTTTTTGTTTACTTAGTCAAGCTCTAAATCTTCAAAAAGTAAGTGAGCACATTTCAATACAGAGCCAGTATCTTCATCTGGAATTTCCTGCTATGCTGTTTAATCCCTCAAATTAAAGACCATCAAGCTGAAACTGTTTAACGTTATTCACCCAGTCAATATCTATACATTGACTATCACACAAACTAGTGCTGGGTGCACGTTTGTCTCGCTCTGAATATTTTAAAAATGATTTCTGACTTTCAGTAAGCAGCTTCTGACCACTTCTGTGGGTAAGAAGGTAGAAATATTACGCTATCAACCCTCCGTTCCAGCACAAGGCTGCTCCATTGTATCACATTGCTGAATAATTTGCCAGCTAAAACTGGGGAGGTAAACTGTTGACTGGATAGGTCACGGTTGTAGGTTAACTGCTCACTTTTGTCATGGGAATACATCCCAAAGGCCCGGAGTGAAACAGGGATCAAAAGTGCAGACGTTAGTTGAATTTTAATGTTGCCCATTAACAGCTCCACTTTATTACTGAAAAGAGACAAGTTACTGAAACTGTGTGTCTTGATCTTATCAGGACAATGCCAAACATTCAAATGATCACAACAATTTATACTATAGAAGAACGACTGCTTGGCAAATTGATTCTGATTGACTGAAGTGTTGTGAAGCATCAATTTAGATTAAATTAGCTGCTTTGCAGTTGGAAATAGGATAGATTTCATTTGGCATGAATCCTTTCAACATGGAAAGGGCATTTGCGTCATGCCTTTGGAAACATCTTGGAATCTTGCTTCAGTACACTTTCACAGGCAAAATGCAACATTAGAAAAAGATTTTAAATCTTTTGCTGAGTCAGAATTTAAAATAAACCAGAACTGAAGCAGAAATTAAACAAATCCTTCAGAAAATATTGAGCAACTTGAGGCTTTGAGGTCTTAGCTCTTTGTAAATAGCAATGCAAGTCTTAAGTGTTATTTGGGTCTTGTTACAAAAATATTCCCATCGCTCAGTCTATCCACTTGGTGTTGATGGAACTAGTGTGTGAGAAAGGTGACTTCACTTAATTAGGAACAGTGACTGTTCCTAGCCGTTTATTTAATACAACACTCAGGAGTACCATTTAAATTTCAGACTGTTAAAACCTTTAAAAGCGCTTCTAGTATAACCATTCAACTGATTAATTGCCAATTCACTTGTACTCTTGATGGCTCTGAAATCCAGCCCGGGAAGCCAACAAGTGTCTCTTTACTTGCTTTGACTGAATTATTGATGTTTGTAATATAGCATTTAAGTTTATTAAAAGCTTCCAGCTCGTTTTCTACGCTTTGTACTTGCAACATTTCATTTTAGGGGCAATGATCATGAAACAGAAAAACAATTACAATTTGAAGCTGTGAATGTTATTTATATTTTAATTAGTTATCGTTTTATGAATAAAAGCTCTTGTGTAAAATAGTGGGATGTACTTCTTTTGCCATATCTTTTTTCCTGTCCCATTTATTTGTGCTGATTCATTATGTCTGAGGCTTAGACTATTTAGCCAAACTGGGTAGTGTAGCTGCACTCTGATTAATATTTGCAGGAGGATTTCCAACAGATAGAAATCAGGCAATCCACCCCTCAAAGATTGTTCTTCCCAGTCTCAAGGTTGGGTGTCGCGTACCCAGTGCCATCCTAACTCTGAAGAATCATCATACTGGACTGGAAATGTTAACTCTCTTTCTCTGTCCATAGATACTACCAGATCTGCTGGGCTTTACCAGGACTTCCTGTTTTTCTACCATCTGCTTGAGATTGGCTAACAACCAAATCAGAAACCCTTAACTGTATAACTCAATAATATCTTGCATTTTATATAGTGTGGAAAAATACCTAAGATGCCTCATAGACATCCATCAAATCAATAATGCAGGTAAGTAAATATGACATTAGGAGTAATGAATAAAAGCTTTGTTGCAGGTGTCAGCTTTAAGGAGAATCAAAGGAAAAATGCACAAGTTAAGCAAGGGAATTCTGGAGCTAAATGGGAGTTTGTACGACCACTGATGGAATGAAGAATACACAAACAGAATCAGTCAAATGCCAAGTTCTGGGGCAGTTAGAGCTTAAAAAGGTTACAATGATGGGGGGGTAGGAATAAAAGACCATGAAGGGATTGAAAATTCTACTCCATATGCTTTTATTTCAAAGGGAATGGACTATAAAAAGTAGGAAAGTCTTGTTAAAACTATACAAGGTACTAGTTAGGGGCTTTTGTGGCACAGTACTAATATCCCTGTCTCCGTGCCAGAAGGCCCAAGTTCAAGTCCCACTTGCTCTAGTGTGTATCTTTAACACGTCTGAACAGGTTGATTAAAAATACCTGCAAGGCACAAGTTAGACCGCGAACAAAAATGAAGTTGCTGGAAAAGCTCAGCAGGTCTGGCAGCATTTGTGAAGGAAAAAACACAGTTAACATTTCGGGTCCGGTGACCCTTCCTCAGAACAGTTCTGAGGAAGGGCCAGTCGACCCGAAACATTAACTCTGCTTTTTCCTTCACAAATGCTGCCAGACCTGCTGAGCTTTTCCAGCAACTTCGTTTTTGTTCCTGATTTACAACACACTGCAACAGCACAGGACTACGCCAAAAAGAAGAATACCTCTTCCAGGTATTCAAAGATAATGGATATCCAAAAAACTGGGTCAGAAGATGCCTACATGAACAACACCAAGAAGATACTACATGCCCTGACGCACTCATCATGCTACCTTACATCAGGAACACATCGGAACTAACCACAAGACTGCTATGAGCGCTGGGCATCAGAGTGGCACACAAACCCACATCAACCCTATGACAACTGCTCACTCAAACCAAAGACCACTATGGACAGGACCAATGTCATCTATAAGATTCCCTGCAGAGACTGTGACAAACACTACATCGGACAAACAGGAAGGAAATTAACAAGGGTACACGAACACCAATTGGCTACAAAAAGACACGACCAATACTCATCTCTATTCACATGGATAAGGAGAACCACCAATTCGACTGGGACAACACCAAGATCCTGGGACAAGCAAAGCAGAGACAAGCACGGGAATTCCTAGAAGCCTGGTACTCCACGAAGAAAGCCATCAACAAATATAGTACTCGACCCCGTATACACTCCACTATGAAGGAAAACTGGAAGTGAGGTAATCCAGCTCAACGGACTCCAGAGTTTAAAAAACCAGGCAGGAAAACACAACAGCGCTTCATCAGAGGCTGCACTGATAATGTTACCCAGTGGGGTAATGAAACATCTGCGGAACAACGAACCAGTTTGGCAAGCCAACCAACCGCAACACCCACAACCCGAGCTACAAATCTACTCCAAAACCACCAGAGTTCTTTGGAGGGGTCAGGTACCCTTTTGGGATTGTTAATAGTAGACAACAATCCATTTAAAGGATGGACAGATCTGGGTGCTATCAAGATGACAAATCATTTAAGTCTCCTACTGTTCAAATTTTGTTTGCTGTCTCAGTTGAAAAAAAAGCTGATGCTTCCAATTTCAATAGCTGTTTATTGACACAAGCCTGAGAACTATGGTTATAATATTAGGCCATACTTTATAGAAAAATCCAGGGCAGGTGATAAGGTGACGATGATAACCTGTACAGGAACCCTCCTGTACCGACATTGCTTCCCCCTTCAGTCCAAGTCTCTTTAGAGTGATAGAGGTGTACAATATGGAAACAGACCCTTCAGTCCAACTCATCCATACCAACCAGATATTTTAAATAAGTCTCGTCCCATGTGCCAGCATTTATCTCATGTCCTTCTAAAATCTTCCTATTCATATATCAATCCAGATGCCTTTTAAATGATGTAATTATACCAGTCTCCACCACTTCCTCTGGCAGCTCATTCCACACACACACCACCCTCTGCATGGACAAAGTTGCCCCTTAGGTCCCTTTTAAATCTTTCCCCTCTCACTTTAAACTTCTGGGGAAAAGACCTTGAGTGTTTACCCTATTAACACCCCTCATGGTTTTATAAACCTCTATAAAGGTCACCTCTCAGCCTCCACCAGACCAGGGAAAATAGCCCAGCCTATTCATCCTCTCTGTAGCTCAAACCCTCCAGTCCTGGCGACATCCTTGTAAATCTTTTCTGACCCTTTCTAACATCCTTCCTATAGAGAAAGACCAGAACTGCATGCAGTATTCCAAAAGTGGCCTAACCAACGTCCTGTACAGTTGCAATACGATGTCCCAACTCCTATACTCAATACACTGACCAATAAAAGCAAGCATACCAAACACCACTTTCACTATCCTATCTACCTGCAACTTCACTTTCAAGGAACTATGAACCTGCACTCCAAAGGTCTTTTTGTTCAGCAACACTCCTCAGGGCCTTTCCAATAAGTGTGTAAATCAGGAACAAAAAAACAGAAGTTGCTTGAAAAGCTCAGCAGATCCGGCAGCATCTGTGAAGACAAAAAAAAAAATCAGAGTTAACGTTTCGGATCCAGTGACCCTTCCTCATAAGTGTTCCGAGGGTCATTGGACCCGAAACGTTAACTCTGATTTTTTTTTTTGTCTTCACTGATGCTGCCAGACCCGCTGAGCTTTTCCAGCAACTGCTGCTTTTGTCCCTGATTTACAGCATCCGCAGTTCTTTTGCTTTTTTAAGTGCGTAAGTCCTGCCCCGATCTGCCTTTCCAAAATGCAGCACCTCACATTTATCTAAATTAACCTGCATCTACCACCCAGCTTTTCACAATCAGTTAATTAGCAGACTTTCAGCTTCCAACCCCCATTAATGCATCCCCCCTTAATCTAGGTTTGATAGTGAAACTCTGTCTATGATGGCAACTGGATTCAATTCCCAGTTGAGACTGGGTTTCCAACATTCTGTGTTTGAAGCAGCAGCAGGTAGGTGGCTTTCACTTCATTATAAAAATTTACACAAAATGTTGTGTTGAATATGGTGACATGATCACCTGGTCGTTTCAAATGTTACAGCTAAGTTCAAAGAATCTTGTGACATGATAGGCAATGGCCATGACATTAAGCTTTTGTATAATCTACAACCTGAAAATAGACAGCAGAGTATACACTGTGTAGCCCACACTGGACATACAAATAGAGACACACTGCAACAAATACTACTGTCAGCCAGTTGTTGCTTTGCAATAAATTTGGAACATAATTGAAGCATTATGTGAAAGAAGAGGGTACTCAGTTCATGAAACCTGATAATTCATGATTGAGGCATGTGGCCTTTATAAGTTCTACCTCTTCTAGCAAGGTTTTGGTTGTCTGACCCGACATGTCATTTTGTTTTAGTTTTCCTATCAATCACTTCTGAATTTTTATTTAAACAATAAAGATATATAATAAAAGTTGTTATACTTCTGAATTTTGCATATTTAAATAATCAATTATATCATGAGCAGTGATCTGGTCTTTTGCAAGGTTCATCAAATGTTTGAAGAACAGAGGAACACAGGAAGAAAACAGAATCTGGATGTTGTATGTACATATAATGTATTTATTAAATCTGAGTAAACACATTACAAACTGTACACAGTTCCATGCTTAGTTGGTTTCAATATACCCATTAGCTGCTGGAAGTGACACAAATATTACACAGCAAGAGCCACATGACAAAGGTATGTAGGGATTCAATCACTCTAGGGAGAGAAAAGTGAAAAAAACATTATATACCTGCTTCAAAGGCTGCAAGTTTTTGGAACAGAGAAAACAGACATACACTGGAACTAAGATAACAAGGTGTGGAGCTGGATGAACACAGCAGGCCAAGCAGCATCAGAGGAGCAGGAAAGCTGATGTTTCGGGCCTAGACCCTTCTTCAGAAATCTGGAACTAATCTGTTAAGTTCCACCCCAGAACTACATCGGTGCCTAAATTTCATGCCGTAGTCTGTAATGCCAATGCCCGTGTAGTCATTTTTAAGGAATATTTAATTCATATTGCAAAACAGTACCACAAAATCCATCCTTGCCTGAAAATAATCTCTCCATTTTTCATGTTCAAAATAAAAAGATCCTGAGTACAACCTGCATAAATATACTAATCTGTTTGCCTCAGTCACAAACATTAACCCGTTTACATCATCTTACTGACATCTTCATACACCCACTTAAATCCTAACTGAAAGTTCATAAACTCTGCCATCATGTTCCTTTACACGTGACTGTAATGACCTGGGAACACTTCTTCCCCAATACAGCTGCTAACAATGATACTTGCGAGTTGCTGGCAAGAAGTGCACTTCTAGACTGGTCCTGCCAGTTCAAATCCACACCATATTTTGCATTGCATTAGTCGAGATGCAGATTCAATCAATACAAAGTTGACTGGGATGCCCAGTTTAACCATTTCAAAATCACTTGCACAAAAATTTGGTGACTTCCCAATTCCCACATTTCTTAATTCACTTACCATCAAGAGGATTTGGAAGCCACAGCTGCGTGAATCCAAATTAGGTGCTAGTCTCAATCGCTGTAGGTTCCAAAGGTTGAAACCCCACATGCTTTATGAACAGTATATAGTATATCTGACTGAGATGCAGTTTTACAGAAATCAGGTTCTCACATTCAAGAATTTAATCCGAAAAGTACATAGACTAAGTTTTACTACAGTTCTGCTAACTGAGTTTAGTCAACATTAAAAGTTTACCAACCAAAAATAAATGACCTTCCATAAAATTAACTAACCAAAAAATGCTGTCTGAATGACAGGTGTGGCATCAACGATAAATAGCTTCTGCGCACACAAGCAAAACACAAAGATGTAAAATATCTTCCACAGAAAGAGGTATAATCAATATTAAAGGATTGGCTATATATTGCATAAATACATACTTGTCAGTCATGTAGGTCACAAGCTGTAATATTACAAGGTACAGTTTGCAGAAAACAACAATGAATATGGCTTTTAGTTTATATGCACTTTAACCAATTTGATTTACTGATTCACACAGCTGCTCATTTAAAAAGTTGTGCATATGGCTGAATGAAGGAATATGTTTAAATTTACTCATGTAAAAAAGCATTCATTAGCAAATATTTAAGCTATTCTAATGCTCTTTTGAAACTCTTAAGAAACCAAAATACTTATCGAAAAGTATGTTGGTATAAGCTAATGTCAGTGATAACAGAACTCAGTCTGCTGACCAAACAAAAAAAAGTGAGAATTTTAAAAAAACAGATTTAGCCTAAATGCCGACCTGTTTTTAGAAACAATCCATAACTCATTGAATGGCCTGCTTCTGTTTGCACCAATCAGCTCATCAAGTCAATGCTAGATTTACCAATTAGTCCCATTGCCTGGCTCTTTCTCCACAGTCCTACAGTCCACCTCTCCACTTTACATAACAGTCTTGCTTTAAATTCTTTCACTGGATTAAAAACATTGTGCTCAGCAATCCTTTTATAGCCTTTCAGTTTCAGCTAAAATCTTCGTCAATTTGATAATCCTAGGTAGTTGTACCACTATAGCAGCCCGATGCGTAACATGTAGATTTTAACCCACTCGTACATCCCTCACTTACAATCCAAGACTTTCTAAACCCAAATTTGATAGCGCCTTCCAATATGCATTTATTTTTGTGACCCACTATCATACCCACTTCAATTTTAGTTTATTTCCCTTACTATGGACTTTGCACCATAATCAAGACTGCTCGGTAATTAAAATCTTATTTATAGCTTTGGCGAATACAAAATTTTCCACCTCCCCTCCCAATGCAGCAACTTTAAATATTTACCCTTACTTTGCATAATGTATGAAATATGTTGGTCTGTAATGTGGAAGAAATGCAATTTAAGTTTCTATACATTTCTACTGTTATCAATATACTTCAGTTATATTCACAATACTAACCAACTGTAATCAGGCTTATATAAACTCCCAGAAAGCAATATATTGCCAGTAGGTGTTGATGTCAAACGAAAATAGCACCCCGAGAAACGAGCCTAACTCTGCTGCCAATATACAGGCAGAAGGAAGGTTATTTTAATATCCAAAAATGGTAAATAAGGTTATTAAAAAGCATGCAAACATAATACTGACAGAAAGCCCAGAACAATTCTGGTACATTTCCATAACAATTTTCTTCCTTATAAAAAAAATTCTGCAATTAAAAAAAGGAAAAAGCTTTAATCAGTTGTTATTTTCTTTTGTTGTTATTGTAACAAGTTGTTTCGCTGCCTTGGCAATATCATATGCACACTGGATCACTTGCTGTGTAATTAGTTGAATGTCAGTTGTAGGACTGGGTTCCATCGGCAGTGCTTTCTTGCATTCTGACTGCAGTCTGTATGCACTCGAAGTTAATAGCCTCAGTGAGGCTCGAACCATCTCTGAACGAGGCTTCTGCACAATAAGAGAGAGAAGAAGCATTCTTCATTTTTACCCCCAACACAAATGAACTGTTCATGTAATCAACAGAACAGCATACACATTGCTTTTAATGTCCTGATAATGTGGTTGAAAAAAAAAAAGTCCAGCAAAATACTGGAACATACAAGAACTTTAACTTTAGTCAGTTGGGCTGATATGCATAAAAATTAATCACCATAATTTCCACACCAAGATAGTCAATGATATTTTCTTGGAACAGGAAAACAAACCGTTATTAGGTTTTATGGATGCACAGAGGCAGAGTGAAGATGAGATTGGAGGGAGGGTCAGACTTCATTCAAGTTAGTATACCATAATCGCTGTTCACAATGCAAGTCCTGCAGATGGTTTGATTCCTTTGCTTTCCTTTCAATTTGCAAGCATAACCTAGAGCTTCCAATTGTTCGGAATTTTAGCTGGCTGTCCCACTCTCACTCAGACATCAGTCCTCAGCCTCCAAGACTGTCCTAATGAATATCAACACAAGTTCAGTGGATAATATAACCTCTGACAGATTGCAGACTTTCAGGTACAGCACATTAGGAGATGTCACTGGCTAGGTCAGCATCTACTGCCCATTCCTAAAGAAAGTGCTGGTGAGCTGCCTTTTTGAACCTTTGCAGTCCATGGGGTTACAGACACCCATAATGGTGTTAAGGAATTCCAGGATTTTAACCCAGTGACAGCAAAAAAATAGCGATATAGTTCTGAGTCAGGAAGGTATGTAGCTTGGAGGGGAATTTGGAAGTGGAGGTGTTCCCATTGCATCTCTTGTCTTCCTTCATCTAGGTGGTAGAGATCAAGGATTTGGAATGTGTTATCAGAAGAGTCTTGGAGAGTTGCTGCAGTGCATTTCATAGATGGTATACACTGCTGTTTCTGTGCCTTGGTGATGAGGGAGTAAATGCTGAAGGTGGTGGATGGATGCCAAACAGGCTACTTTGTCCTGGATGGTGTGAAGATTCTTAGGTGTTGCTGGAAATGCACTCTTCCAGGCAAGTGAAGGGTACTCCATCACACTCGTGACCTGTACCTTGTTAGGTGGTGGACAAACAGTGGGGAGACGGTAGGGGAGTTACCCGCCACAGAATTCCTAGCCTTTGACCTGCACTTGAAGCCACAGCATTCATCTGGCTGGTCTGGAGGAGTTTCTGGTCAATGGTAGCCCACCACCGCTGCTGCCAACCCCCCCACAATGTTGACAGTGAGGGGTTTAATAACGATAATGCTATTGAATATCAAGGGGCGTTGGTCAGATTCTCTCTTGTTGGAGATGGTAATTACCTGGCATGTGTGTGAAATGTTACTTGCCACTTGTTAACCCAGGCCTGGATGTTGTCCAGGTCTTCTTGCATATGGAGAGGGACTGCTTCAGTATTTGAAGTATTGTAAATAACGTTGAACATTGTACAGTGAACATGCCCACTTCTGACCTCACAATGGAGAATAGGTCATTGATGTAGCTGTTGGAGATGGTTGAACCTAGGACACCACCAAGGAACTCCTACAGTGATATCATGAAACAGGGATGACTGATCTCCGACAGCCTACATCATTTTTCTTTTGCATTAGGTATAGCTCCAAACTATGGATAGTTTTCTCAGATTCCCAATGATTCCAGTTTTGCTAGTCCTCTTTGATGCCATTCACAGTCACTCTTAACTTAACTGTTTCTCCCTCTATGTGGGCTGCTGGACCAGAGCATTTTCATTAATTGGCTTTTATGCAGAATTCACATTCTCCTGAACAAAATGTGAATATGCTGATGTTGGACTGAGGTGGACAAAAGTCTGAATTCAGATGACACCAGGTTATAGTCCAACAGGTTTATTTGAAAATCACAAACTTTTGGAGCGTTGTCCCTTCGTTAGGTGAATCCTCTAAACAAGACATCCCATTAACCTCAATCCACAGGGCAAGTTGGCTATATTATTGGTAATAATCAGTTCCAACCACACAGACTACTAGAACAGCACTAAGTTTCAAACTGCTTTCTGGTCAGGACCACCCTATCCATTAAAGCACTGACTTGCAGGATGTATCTGGTGTCAAGTGGGAACTGTATCAACTCCTAGTTGTAGATTTGCCACTCCATGTTTGATACCCGTCATGCTGGCGGGTCCATCACTAAAGGTAATAATTGGACTATTTATAGACTTTCCCGGCTCTGTATTAGACCAACCCATTTGACACAAAAAAGTTGCCTTAGTTCATTATTTTCATTGCTTGATGTACGTTGTCAAATCACTTATAAACATTAAATTGAGCTTTCTCTAGGACACACTAGATTCCACACACAGAGCACCCTATAACATCACAAAGGAATGGAATGAGTTACCTTTCAGGTTTTTCACTTTCTAGTCTTCACTAGACTCATGCTACTCCCCTCTTCTTTGCAGTTATTTCCAACCTGAGCTAACTACTTCTAACCTCATACCAGCTGCTGTAGTTACTTGAAGTTTTTAGTTATCAGATTTAATAGACAAGCTGTTAATCAAACTTTTTGATTGTATTATTTTTCATTTTGGACAAATTTACACAGTTTCACACAAACTTGACATCACTGGAAGAACAAGATTTTTGTTTCAAGAAAGCTAAAATAAACTTTAAAAGCTTACCTTTGGGAAAAGTGCTGCCATCTCAGCTACAGCAACATGTATCCTTTCTGAGCAGGGCATAAAGCTAATGGATGAAACAGCAAAAAAACAACAGGTACATGGAAAATGGGAAGAAAATCATTAATTATTCAATTAATATACTGGTGTGTGATCAAAATTAAAGCAACATTCAAACAAATCTATACTAATACCATAAACACTGCACAAATTAATCCAGAAATTGAGGTGAGACATGCAATGCCTATGATTCTTTATGGCAGGCTGCCCAATCTGGCCCTCAAGCATTCATACTGGGATCCAGAAAGCCCATGTAACACAGGTTTACTTGTACTTAAATTTCTTAATATCTGGTCTGTACTGATTGAATTTTGTATATCTGGAGGTTTCAAATTGGTTGCTTTAGTGCCATTTCCTCACTGGAAGATAATTTTAAATAGTAGGTACTATCCTAGGATTTAAGGAAACACAGATTTGAATTTGTGGACAAGGTTCTACAATATATCCAGCCAAATAGCAGGCAAAAGCAGAAGATTTAGGCCTTCCTGCTATGTTATATATTTAATGAAATTGTGGTAATGGCCTCTGTATTAATATTCACTTTCACTTTCTAAATAGGATGAACATTCACATACTTTTAAATTTCTTCTCCAATAATGGCAATGGGTTCTCTAACAGTTTGGTGACTAAATGACTGTGTGACATTTCACTGTACAGTGTAGAGCCACGTTGGATATACCAACCTATGTAGAGTGGTTGATTTAACCTAACATGCTTGCATGTTCCTTGATGAGGGTTCTAAGTTGCCATCCATTTGATCAGTTTTATTTTCGTACACTGGGCAAGGATAGAATCAGGCATGATTCAGAGTCCCTTCGCTCATCTTCCTAGATTCATATTAAAAATAACCAGTTCTTCGTCAAGCATATTCCAGAGAAGCAGGCTCTCATATGAAAATGCACAAGCATATCAATGCATTGCTTTGCTATCAGATTTTTCCCTTCCTTCCACTTCTTCCTAGGAGACTAGGAATTAGCAAGATTTAAAACTTATTGAAAAAATACCAAAAGGGATTTTAAAGAGGGAGAGATTTTTTTAAAATGAAGTATTAACAACAATTTATTCAGTAAAGCGACATTAGGTTGCACACTAAACTCAAATTGAAAAAGTCAATCTTTTATCACAAACATTTTTGACCAAACTAAAAATTAAGATAAATGACTGGTCTACAAGAAGTGGTACAGGGTGATCTAAAATCAGTAAAGAACAAAATAAATAAGTAATTCATACCTCAACTTCCCAGTCCCTATTTGTAAAATGAGGGACTTGGTATTCAGACTGCAAGGATTAATGAAGGGTTTAATAGAAACTTTAGTGTAAAACATTTGCAATATCCTGATTTTGACCCACTAAACTCTTCCTTTTTTCAAGTTAATTTCTTAAATTATTACCATCTTCATCCAAACTCAATCTATGCAATGTACAGATCAGATTAGACAGCAGAAGACTTGTTTACAAGCATGTATCATTCAGCGAGGGAAATCTGACTCGACGCAGGCCACTGACTGGAGTCGATTTTCTCTGTCAAGCTACTAGATTCTCTCCCAAAAAGAGAAACTAACCACGTTCGCATCTAACTGTTCAAATAAATCTTTGAATATGGGTGCTTTTTGAATTCAAAAGCCAACGTTGTGTTGGCAATTATGCAGAAAGTCAAAGCTTGGAAAATGTTAGGAGGCATATTTAGGATTGACAAGAGTTACACATATTGTAAATCTATTTAAGTACATCGAATCGGTTATTTTAAAAATAACTGGGCATGGATTTTTTAAGAAACTTTTTTTTAAATCCTATTTTCTCAATATAAACACATCATGCCTTTGAGTTCCATCAACCACACAACACTTCTCCCATATAGCCAGCCATTCTTCATGTGCAAGTGTGGAAGTAGTATAGGAAGTTCTCGGACCATCAGAGCACAGCATTGATCCTTTTCTTGTCTAACATTCAATATACAAAGTTTCCAGCAAGATCTCAGAAGTCTTGTTGATATTCCCACCCTACCCTAATTTTGTGAGAACGAAGTCAGTTGAAGAACTCCTAATGTTGTCATAGCTGAGATGAGATAACAAAACACAGGAGATCCGATCAAGGATCTTCTAACTCTGCATGGTTCAATACCTTACCAGACAATTCATTTACTTATTAGGCTAACAGGGAGGTGCACACCTTTAAATCCAAACAAATTACAAAGCCTACTTTCTAGGTAGTCAAAGTCATATTTTTCAGAGGTCACTGCAATAACTAAAGGATGTGTGTGTCAATTTGGGAAGGTTTTGGAATCTGGTGTACAGACAATGCCGACACTAAAAAAGGTACACTCCATCACAAAATGTGGAAATAAATTACTTTGATTGACAGTAACTAGACAGAAAAAAGTGTTCAAGTTTTCCCACCTCTATTGTGTTATTTCATACAACTGACCACATTTGACTCTGACTGTAAGCATCAGACATCACAGCTAAATCCCATCTTGTCACCTGACAATAACAAGTACACTTCCTAGCAGAGACCGCTGTAGGCAATTAGGGTGAAAAACACTGCCGATTTTTGTTTCTTCCTTTTTAGATGGGGTGAGCCAAGTCAGCACAGACCAGAGAACTAGCTCTGAAATTTTCTTGTTTTATTGCTCAGTTATATACTACACACTGCACTTATGAACTGAGTGGAAAGCTGCAACCAAACAGACTCTCTTTGTAGCCATTATAATGTACATAACTTGGCATTTTAATACATAGTCAACTCATTATGCAAATCAAATAGGGATGAATTGTTTTAATATGATCAGCATCCATATATCATTTTTGTTGTGGCCACTGTATTTTAGTTTCTTTCCACTAGGCTCATTACTTTTGTTAACAAACCACAGTGACAATCATGCAGGGAAGAAGAGAAAAGATGGAGTGCCTGGGAGGCAGAGACAGAGGTCAGAGTACCAGGTGGCAGGGTCAGGCTGCTGCTGCAGGGTCAGAGGCTGAAGGGAAGTTTTGTCGGCCCGCAGAACCAATGTACTGAAACAGCCAAGGCTGTGCCTGAATTTGCGCAGGCTCTCCCGTTCAATCTGTCTGCTGGAATGGAGGGAAAGAGGGGGATTGGAAGCAAAAGGGGAAGAGAAAAGGAAAGAAGAAGAAAGAAGTGATTGTACAAATGAAATCAAATTACACGTGGAATGAAAGCAAAATGAAAGACTTCAAGTGAAAAACCAATGTGGAATGTAGCAGACAGTGGAACACACACCAGTCTGACAATCCCAATATACCCAGACACACATTGCAAACTTAGTGATAGATTCAGATCCACTTTGTAAAATGTTTCTAAAAGAGCATTAATAATGAGAGAGAGTGGTGAATGTGAACTCCTGAAACAACTATAAAAGACACTGATGGAACAAGACGCATCTGTGCCTCATGTCAACATATACAGACTTTAAAAACATTGAATCAGCAATTAGTTAGTGGACTGTTAGGCCAGAACAAATTACAGGAGGAAAGTTTAGGCATCTAATACATTTGATGGGCTAGAATAACAAGGTGTAGAGCTGGATGAACACAGCAGGCCAAGCAGCATCAGAGGAGCAGGAAGGCTGACATTTCGGGCCTAGACCCTTCTTCATTTTCTGAAGGAGGGTCTAAGTCTAAAACATCAGCCTTTCTGGTCCTCTGATGCTGCTTGGCCTGCTGTGTTCATCCAGCTCTACACCTTGTTATTTTAGATTCTCCAGCATCTGCAGTTCCTACTATCTCTGATGGGCTAGAATGTTAGTTTATACATGTTTGGTGCCAAAAATTGATGATCACATGCTTAGCTAAAACTAATAATCTGTTCAACTATCAAAGAAAAATTATACAGATGCTAGAAGTTTTAAATAAATACTGCAAGTGCTAGAGGAACTCTGACAGACTCTGTAGACAGAAAGTCGATGCTTCAAGACAGATATGAATTTTCTTTGGGGAGAGTCATATCAAATTTGAAATGTTATCTCTAACAGCTTATATTTTTATTATATTTTTATTCTAATACCAGTTTAGTTCCCTCAGGCTAGGTTCAGTAGGTTCTGAAGCCATTATTCCCCAATATCATGAACACAACATTTTTTGATGATTTAATACGTAAATAAATTGTTTGTTGTTGTTGTAAAACCCACATAGATGTGAACAATCTTGGGTTTGAATCCACTTAAATGATCTTAACTGGGGAATAATGTAGAAATAGCTACAGTTAACCACTGGGTTGGGAAGAATAGAATAAAAAATGCCACACAGCTTGCCTAATGACATGGCAAGATTATTTTGTGACTAGATGAACATCCAAGAAGGTCTAGGCCAATTCTTCTGTAGAGTCAATTCCCTCTCCTGTTAAGTATCCAGTGATCTCTGTTAAGAGTACGTGCGCTTGTGGACTGCACCCAGCTTCAGCATCAGTGGCTTAATTTCATAGCAATTCACTTTCAAGATTGACATGTAAATTATGGTTATTTAGGTGAGGTACTAGAAGTAATTTGTGAAAGCACAATCTAGCCAGAAGTCCACTCTCAGCAAAGAAGCTAGGAGCAGTAAACAGGTACGCACTTGTGTTAGAACTGCTAATGGAGAACCAGCATTTTCTACAATCAAACTGATGTCCAAGTTCAGGGAGAAATATTCAAAAACCGAAATAAAAGATCAAGGAACAAAGCCCATAATATGACAAAATTTGAGAAGAAAAACACACAATGAATATTCATTTGGGTAAAGTCCTGGGGTAGTCAAATCTGTGGAATTCTTTAGGAGAGCGTTATTGAGGCTGCATTAATTATACTTGAGGCGGAGATACATAGATTTTTAAATCAGTAGGGAAGAGTCAGGAAGGGGCTTGAGGATTATCAGATCAGCCATGATCTCATTGAATGGCAGAGCAGACTCGACAGGCTGAATGGCCTACTTCTGTTCCTATGTCTTATGATCATCAGTACTGGTAAAATTGTTCATGTCAACCAGCACCTCAGGTGAAGAAGGGAGGAGAAAATTAAGGGGGTTTAAAAAGAAAGGAAATTCATAGAACATTCATCCTGTATTGAGCTGGATGATTTTAAAGAGTAATGATGACAATAGCTCCTTAATACTATCTTAATGCAACTATCAAATCACAAAACACAGTGGCATTACTGAGCTGAAACTTGGATATTGTGTGCACACAAGCAAAACTAATTCCACTTTTCTTAATGATATACATGGGAAATACATAAATTACAGACAAATCCTAAAGGGTTAGGTGACATTAATTTAAGCTATTACATAAATGCAACGATTTGTTCATTGTTTTAGTGATAGGACAAAACATTTTGAAACTGAATGGCATGGTGGTAAAGTCACTGCTTTTATTGCAGGATCCAGGTTCAAATCCAGTCCAGAATAATGGAATGTCATCTGTCTGTTGGTGGTGGCCACTGTTGTCAAACAACCACCCACCTCTGATCATCTTGTCCTTGGAAATGACTGCTCCCATCTCCACCCTCTTTCCTCTCCAACATCTTTGGGTTGTTGCCACCAAAATCCTTGCCTGCAACTCTATTTGAATCTCGGCAATCAAATTTCTCTCCATGCAAAAGATCCAAAGGACCTAAGTAAATTCTCAGATAACATCCTCAGTTCGGTGTATTCCTCTTCCTTGACCTCTTAGCAGTCTTCAATACTGTTGACCACAGGCATCGTTGCCAAATCAGTTTCCATCTCAGTCAGATGGCCCTCACATGGTTCCACACACTTACCTATTAGGTCACAATCAGAATGCTCTTCCAACTGATGTACCATCACTTCTAGAATTCCCAACATTGGACCCTCTCTGCTTCATCAACATCTGTAAACATGGCATCAGCATCCACATATGCACTTACAACATACAGCTCCACATCTCTACCAACTAAATTACCAACCACATGCTCCTTGAGCATAAAATTTCATACAAAATAAACACAGACTTACCTGTCGTGCTTGTTTTCTTGTGCAGCTCGCAGCAACTCCTGAATATTTTTGGTGATTTGTTCTGTTTTTCGAATTACATCCTCTGTGCTTGGGAGAGTGGAATCTGGTTCTGCATCTGGATTGTCCAGGTCTAGTACTGGGGTTTCTTCATACCGTCCAATGCTTTTTAGTTTACCCTTTTGGCAAGAGCTTACATTAAGCAAAGAGAAACAAAATAGGGAATTTGTTTTAATGGAGGTTTATACTCTCCTCTCAGGTAGAAACTCAAATATACTGATCATCTTTCAAAATGAATTATTCATAAATATTCTCATCAACACTTACAGTTGGAGAACACTGTTATAAGAGTGGAGTAACATTCTATTCACATGAATAGTATGATCCTGTTTTGATAGTATCAAGTATGTCTTTATTACATTGCAAATTTTGATACATGAACTGAAGCTTTCTTAGAAGAAAAGGCAGTAATGCATATTAGCATCTCATATTAAACCTAAGACAGCAGTCACCATCAACTAAACCACCTATTCCTGCCAACAACATTGCTTTGTCTTCCCAAGAGGCACTGAAAAGGTACATTCTGACTCAACGGGTTTTTTCTACCCTAGAGGCTTGGAGAGGAAGTCATTTATATTCAGAGGTAATAGCTGCAACATTTAGGAAGTGGCAGCTTTTTGAAGTGCTTTCTAGGCTGAAGATCATTTGTTAGGAACCAACGATCATTTTCATATTTTAAAAAGTGGGCTTTACTCTACTTGTACCTTAACACTCAAGTATATCATCTTTATTTCTAAAGAATTATTTATCTTGAAAATATTCTAGCACTAAGAATCAAAACATTGAGGCAATATTTAATCACCATTGCCCCCAAAACACTGACTGGCCATTAATGTTACCAAACAGATCCAGATTCTTGTTGTCTCTGTGTATAAAAGGGCAATTTCTTTTTTAACTTGGTTCCTTCCTAATCTTGAAGGTAGTCTGGTGATCCATCGGGCATTAATCAGTTCCACTCTAATTTTGAAAGGGTACAAAAGGGTGGCAGAGTGGTTAGCACTGCTACCTCACAGCACCAGGGACCCGGTTTTGTCCCAGCCTTGGGTGACTGCGTGTAATTTGCACCTTCTCCCATATGTGCGTGGTTTTCTTCCAGGTGCTCCGGTTTCCTCAACACAGTCCAAAGATGTGCAGGCTAACTGGATTAGCTGTGGGATATTTGCGGGGGAATATGTGTGGTTATGGGGATAAGGTGGGACGCTCTTTGCAGGGTAGGTGTAGACTTGATGGGCCAAATGGCCTTTTTCTAGACTATAGGGATTCTAAGAAGCTTCACAGACATCATTTCCTCAGATTCTTACTTTTTCAGTGAGTCACACCCTTATCTCCAACTGCTGTTGTCTGGTTACAAACTGGAACTTAATTTGCTGATATGTGCATTTCTATCGACAGCCCATGACACTGATATGACATACTGCACTTCAATCATAACGTTAAAAAAAACATTAAAAATTCAAAGAGGAATCTGAGACATAAAAATGTGGGTCCACATAATTACTTCAGTAATTTGACAATTATAGTCAGTTCTGATATAACGCGATCTTCCATTCTCGTGTAATCTTGTGTTATAAGAAAATCGTGCAATAACCATGACATTTAAAGTGATGGGGACAGAATTGCATTAAAGCCGATACAGAAGGGAAAGTCTGTGTTCTACAAGTAGCATTTTATAATTCTTCAATTGCATTAAAACAGATTTCTGTTAAAGAAACACGCGTAATATCAAAACCGACTAAAGTTGTTCAAACCAGTGTTTCTGATTGTGATCAGAACTTCAGTCTCATTCTAACATTCAATCACCTTAAGGATACCTTAAATTATATATATTTCATTTCTAAGAATTATGTAGTGGAGGATGAACTGAAAAATCTTTTGGCAAGTGTTATTAGCATTTCAATGGAATTTCCAAATAGGCTAAAAAGCATAACATTCATATTGTTAGAAATTCCTTTTGGAATCTCAAACATGGATTTTATTACCCCACAAGAAGTTGTCCTTTAGCTTAACTGTCATATATTCACAGATTATTCCTGAAGAGGTGGCGGGGTGAATAACTTTCACAAGACTGACATATAGGGTTTGGATATTATCTATAAGCAATTTTGAATCTACTTATTATATGTAGACAATCACGCAGATCTTCTCCATGGTATTGTGCTATACTTAATCCATACCCAGCCTCATCTGGCTCCAAGTCATTTGCTGCGTTATCGTAGTCACTGTCCGGCATGCTGTTCTGTTTCTCGAGTTTTGATGCCTAAAGACGTTGAAACAAATCCCAAGATACAAAAAGTATAGTGATTCCTCAAACGTTCATACACATTGATAACTATTAGGTGATACAAGGTCCTGATTCAGACAGGAACTCAAGAAATATACATGCAAAATATTTGCAGTCAGTAATGAAGAAAAAAAAGTGCTGGAAGTTATTAACTAAGCAAAAGTAAAGCAATGCATTTATGATTAAAAGACAGAATAATTTAATTTTTCCATTTTTAAATTAAAAATGTGAAACAAAACTATGTTATTCTTTTGAATTAAGTTTTGGTATTGCAATTTGAATATAATTAGATAAAGCGGGGTAGGGGCTGGGCTGGGCGAAAAAGTAATGAGGCAGTGTAAGTAAGAGGGAATCTTTGCTTCTCCTATCTACCATGAGTTTGCATTGTATTCAAAGGATCTATTGTGTGCTCCACAACATAAAGGATAAATTTTGTAGCGGTACATTTCTCAACAGAAAATTTCCACATAAAGATTACAGTTTACACTTAGAGCACAAATGATCCCCAGTAAATCAAATCATTATAAGCAATGAAAGCCAAAATGCAGTTTGCACCTGAACAACATGCATGTATTTAGCACTTTTAACATAAAACATCACAAGGTATTTTGCTGGAATAGTATTAAAACAAAATTTGACACCCAAGCTACAGAAGGTTTGGTATAGGAGCTGGTGTAGACTTTTGAAGGAGTTTCTTAGAAGAAAGAGAAGTAATGGGGTTTTCAGCGTACTCTAGAACATCAGGACTTGGCAGCTGAAGGCATAGCTGCCAATGGTAAAATGATAATTGGGATGCTCAAGAATCCAAACTGGAGGAATACAAGCATTGCAGAGGGTTGTAAGGTTGGAGGGGAATCTGAAGATTCGAGGGGGGCGGGTTTAAAACAGTGCTCAACTTGGAGGCTTACATTGCCCCTCTGATAAGGTCAAATTTTAAGAACCACTTATCACTTCTCACATTTTAAACCCCTTTTTATATTTGTACAATTAAGATTGAGACGCTCTACTAATCACAATAGATATCAACTTAATCAGGGGTTTTTTAAATGCAAGTAAATCTTCTCATTCTAGTTGAATTCAAACTATTTTTAAACAAACCTTTTGAAGAGAAAGTTATCATTAAACTAAGACATTTATAACTGGACTCAACTGTGTTCATGCTTCTCAAACTTATACATAGCAAATTTTAACTGACACTCACACATAGGAATTTCGACAATATTAGCAGTGTTTGATTAACACATCGTTCCAGCGCACAACAAAGAAAAACAAACATTCAGCATGAATCAGCTTTCTGTTCAAGTATTAATGTTTAAAACAATGCACAATCTGACTTTGGAAGAAAAGAATTTATTTTTGTTTTGAACCAGTAGATTTAAAAAGTGAATACATGCTACAATGTGAGGTAAGTTAGACCATGCTCAAGACAGGATGCTAATGACTCTGTGGCTGGTACGGTCTTCACAAAATAGACTGCCCAAGAAGGAGTATTGAAATATAATTCATCGAGACAAAAAAATTGTCAGTTCATCCAGGTATCTGCTTGGAAATTATAGTGAAGTTCAGTAGCTTATGGCAATTCAATTTTCACAATACTCCCAGATTATTAGAATGAAGCACTGAAAATAGTTACCCATCTGGTTTAAGATGCCACAATCACCACCACTAGGGTATTGGGTTGTAAAATCTTTGGTGGATAAATAATTGGTACTTTCTCAAGGGCTCCTTCTGTCCCACCAGCAGCCAGTCACAGTTCATTGAAAGCATTACTAAAGTCCAAAAACACCTTAGTGATGGAAGCATCATTAGAAAATGGAGCAAGCTTTTGAAGTCAATTGTGATCTTCTTCTGAAAGCTCTCATCTCATTGTACAGCAACCAAGTTGCACAAAGATCCCGATTCACATGCACTACAGAGCATTGCAATAAAAAAATGGATTTCGTTTATTTTAATTTTAACCCAATGGAAAAGCAATGTGATTTCCAGGTTAGCTTGTGAGGGTGCGAAAAGAATGTTGAACACTGAAAATCTGTACCCTGCATTCGTTTTAGACCACTTATTTAAATTAATTTCAGAATGTCATATATAAGCCACCAGGAACATATCCTTTATTTTATGAAAAGACACATAACCCTTCCAAATTCAGCCATTAATTGCTGAATCAGCATATTTGGCATAAATAACTCAAATGTTATTTCCCTTTTACAAGTGCAAACCATTACAGCTGAGCTCCTCTGAAGGCTGTATGTTAATCCAGTGCGTAGAGAGACATTCTATCCCTGAACTATAATTTAGCTGATCTCAGCCAGCATGGAGGTTGGGTGCTAAGTGTCCTCAGTGTCTGGATTTGGTACCACCTAAGGTTCTTGCTTCTGATCAATATCCAACGATCCATGTTTGAAGTGTGGACTTTGGGTAATGATAAGATTGGTTTGGCTGCGATGCTTGCCAATGTTCAACGTCAAGGCTTACACGTGTAAAATGGCCATGTGGTACTAAAAAGCGACCAGTGCTCATGGATTCATACGACATCAAGGAATCAGAGCCTGCAGGAGCGGGGTGGGGAGAAAATTGGGAAAAAATTATAGCCTCTATACTTATAGTGAAAGCTTCTTATTCAAATTTCTCACATCCCTTCTCAAATGTGCTGATTCTGGCTCCATGGGCACAAGTAGTATTTCAGTCCCTTGCCCAAGTGGCCATTCTTCATTTTTGAACTCAGGCAGTGTTTGCAGTCGAGTTTAAATCCAGTCATCACCCAACACTCTTCATCCCCATAAAAATATATATGCCAGCTAAAATGCAGGATTTCATGCCTTTTATTTTCACTTTCTATCCCACGTGAAGGTCAGTTGTATTCTTGTTGAAATGAGCTAATTTGAGAAGAGGCCAGAGATTGAACTCAGGATATGCCTGCTCTATATGGTCTACACAACACTGAGCACTGAGTTCACCAACTAATCATCAGGATAGCTTGATAGTATCTTTTGAATTGAGATCGGATTCTTGCACTGTAGCAAAGGGTCAAGTTTTGATTGTTGAAAGACTAATTAAGCTAGGTGTGCACTGCAACCTGTGGTTTCGGAGCAAGCAGGATTAATAACTTGAAAAATTTAAAGTAAAGGTAAAGGTAGAGAAGAATAATCAGAAATATGCAATCAGTAGGGAAACTCCAGTGAAAGTGACTATTCATGCAGAGGTGAAGCAAAAGGAGCAGGCCAAATAAGTGGGAAGAGGTAGCAACAGACACTGCGATGGTCACCACCTCCCTACATACAGACCAAGTGAGAAGGTACTTAACCCTTCGGGTGTTCTCATCCCGGGACCAGGAAAGCGTGGAAGGGAAGGAAGGTAAAGATGAAGAGGAGGTCACAAAGGCACTCCTCCCAATCTGAAAGGGGAAAGAAGAAACATTCCGGCAAAAATTAAACACGAGAAAAACATAACAAAAGAGAGACGGACTCCATGAATTGCCAAATTATAGGTATGCCAAGTTTTTACGCAGGAACTTTCCTTAATAAAGTTTTCACTAGGTTTTAAAGTGTAAATAAATTACAAAACACAATGAACAAGTTATTTTAACTGAATAAGCAGTAAGCATGGTTACCTGTTCAAATTGTAACATTGCAAAAACAAATGCCAATTAAAACATTAAGGACAGTATAAAAGTTTCTCATCCACCCAAAGTTCTTCCCATCAAATGTATTCACTAAAGTTCATTGCTCTGAATTAACTCAATGCTCTTAAAAGATTATGCAGTTACATTTGCTGATTTCTTCCTTGCCCGACTATTTAGTTAGAAACAGGGTCAGAACACATTCTGTGTGAAATCTTTTATTTGGCACCATCATGGTTGGCTTTATAATATCACTGCTAGTGTAAATCACGCTGCAACTGAAGCTAAGATTCAACATCTTTTGGAAGAATAACTACTTAATTAAATGGTCAAATTTAACATGACTCAAATTTGAGATTAATTACATCAAATATGTGTGCATCTATTTTTATTTTAAAAACAAAATCAACATTTTAAAACAAAAATTACAGGAGTACTAACAATAACGAATTCAAGAAGGGCACACTTCCCATTACTGCAATAAAGCTTATGAACTCAAGAGACCACATGCTCCCTCTAATGAGGAATGAACAAAACCAGGATATTCAAAATATGACATGTAAACTATGATTTTGGGTTAACTTAGTATATTAGTGGGACAACTCATGACAAAAAACCTAATACTATGCTACAAATGACAAAATCTAAATTGTATGAAATATGATTATTGAACATGGAACTGTTGAAAGAATTAAGATTTTACTTGGCATACCTACAAACCAAATAATTCAGTAAGTCAATGTTTAAAAGTAACAAGACTTCACACTGAAAACAAAATCTCTCATGCATCTCTGAAATTAAGTTAGGGACTAAGAATGGTACTTTGGTGACTTGTAGAAATGCTTATTTAATAAATTAGCTGGACTTTCAAAGATAAAATTCACGTATTTCATCAGTGGCCATTTACCTTTAGTTTACTCTGGTTCAATTCAAAGATTAGGACTTCAATAGTATTTGGATCTAATTGCCTCAGATGAGTAAATTTTACACTGGGCCACTAATGTGCCTTACCATTTTATAAATTTATGGACAATAAAACATAAAACACAACTTGTCTTTAATTTAAAAAATTTACACCAATCTAAAAGTGGAAAAAATATTGTAGGGCTGGGATTAAAATACGAGTGAGATAGTCTCCCAAGCGCTGGCAGAGCTTGCACAGTGGATTTTATCATTGTGTGTAATTTTACACAAAGTACATGTTCAAATATTACTAAATTCATGATCATTCTGTATTTGAACACAAATAACTTTAAAAAGTGTAGTTTGAAAAAGTTTAGTGAAACTCATTCTTACTCAAAGCCTGTGGAACAGAAGCTTCAAAGAAGTATGGGAAGGATATTCCATGCTCAAACAAATATCCAAATTAAGCATAAATACAGATCTGAGCATTTTTCCATTTAGTTTAACAATTTCTTTTATTTTGAGTATATTTCAATATTCCCTACTGAACAGTCTGAATTCAAGCAAGTTTCTCAAAAACGGTAAAGGCAGGGCCACCATAGTCCTACTGGAACATAGGGCTGCTCGCTCATTATAGAGAGATGATTGGTTTTTTACCCTGGGGGTTACCATGCCTCAAGCAAGGGGAGAAGTTGAGGAAAGCCTTTTGTAGTGCCCTCAGCTGGTGCAGGAATTGAACCCATGCTGTTGGCATCACTGTCAAAAACCAGGTGTCCAAACCAAAAAACATTAACACCCCTCTCAGGCTCCATTAAATTTTAATGTAGCCTTAAAATATAATGAGTGGAATATTTTTTCATTTAATATTTAAAGCTTCAATAACTAAGGATATATTCTATCATGCAAAAAAGAACAGCGGTACCAACAACTACATTGCATTCCCTGTTTGCACAATAATGTAGCAAGTTTACAGACCATCCCAGAGGGGATTCAACCTGCAACATTAGAAACATAAATAGGAGTATCAATGAAAGTAATACTTTGACAACCTTAAACATTCAAAACATTTTGTCATACCTTCCAGACTGCAAGATATCTTTAATATTTATATTAGAAATATTAAATGAGGTATTACACTGATTATTTGCAAAAACAGAGACAAAGTGTCAGCGGATTATTTAACAAAGTATTTCAATATATACATATCTATATATATACATATTTATTTTGAGGGCTTTTCAATATTTTAGATTATTAAAAATTAAGCTGTGAAAATTTGACTTGTTTCCTCCTCTTCAGCTTTCAACCTTTCTGTCATTTCTCTTCTGAAGACACAGATTCTAAACCTTTGCTCAATTTATCACTGCCCATGCATCAAATATCCTAAGAGAGCACCAGTCCCAAGTCCAATTCAATCCTCAACCACTGAAGTTTCCAACACACCGACTCAATGTTGGGTAAGAGTATCCGACCTATGCAACTGAGGCATGTCTGGTCTTGATTTGCTCAAAATCGCCCTAATGGTTAATGCACAAACTGAAATCATCATAGAGAAGCTTAATCTTTGATCTGTCAAAATGACCTATTTGTTTCAAGATCATAATTCATTGGACATTTGTGATTTTAACTCAATGCCACAATACTTGCACAAACAAAGCATTAGAGAGGCTGGAAATCTGAAATAAATTCAGAAAACTGAGGAAACACTCAGCAGGTCAGGCAGCATCAGTGGAGAAAACCAGCTACTGTTTCAGGTCTATGACTATTCATAGATGTTTCTAGTGAAGTGAACGGACTTGAAATGTTAACTGTTTCTCTTCAGAAATGCTGCCTGACCTCTATAATACTTGTATGTCATCTAGTGCTTCAAGGAGGTGTTTTGTCCTCCACTGTAACTTTATTTGACCAAATGGTGATAACGTTTAGGCAAAGACCTTAGTCTTTATTCCTTTCCATTTCAAATGCGACAATGATATGAGCACAACAGGGCTGGAATAACAGTATTGAAAGGAACAAGGTCTAAGGGCAAAAGGCCAAGGTGCAGTTGGGTCATTTATATTCAACTAGGTGTTTTCAATAATTAAAACAAATCTTAGCTTTGCAATAAAAGGAATAAAACAAGAAAAAGGACAAAAATTCACAAGACAGTGTTTGCAAGCTAGAAAGGAAAATTAGAACTTAAGACAAAGAGGAAAAGGAGAAAAAAAAAGCATAAGTTGCTTACCAGAGCTGATGCTGATTTACTTACGTGTTGAGGGAAGGGCTGAAGTCCTGCAATACTGTCCTCTGGGTATGTGATGTCCCCAATTGGGAGATAGGGTTTCTGACCAGAGCCAGTCTCATACATGGACATAGGCCGGCTGCCACGTGCAGACGGGCGCCGTTTTAAGGACGAAGGATTGGAGGGACCTGGGTATTCTGAACTGGGAACTTGATAGATATTCGTAGTGACCTGCCGCCTGAGGGTGGTGTTTTCACTCTGCAGCGTTTGAAGCTGAAAGAAATTTTGTTTTAGCCAATAATTTTTTCTTGCACCAAGCAAAGCGGACAAATTTTGGCGATTACTGCAATGTGGATCGTGCATGCCAATAAATGAGTCAGAGAGACAGATAGAAGAATAAACAAATGAATGTCTCAGTAGGAACAGCAGAAGCATGGACTAAATTGCACATGAACACCATAAATTCCATCTGGAGGGTGAATGCCTTAATGAACTTAATCCCATAAATAGACTAGTTACTCTGGTGCAATGGATACTGTATAATAAACTTACCATTCATTCACTTTTTGTTCCCCCACCCCGCAAGGTACATACAAGTTTGTATTAAAGGACATCTGCAAAAAGGCACAGCTGATGTCCCTCCCTTCAGTGTCCACAATTTACAAGTCTCAATGTACTATCTTAAGATTTTCTATCTTCAGTCTTATGCAAAAAAATTAAATAACATAAGTGCTTTGATTAATTGGAATCAAAATGTGTAATGTAAAAACTGTAGGAGTTCTATACCATTTATTATGGCTGAAAATGGCAATATGTATCAGTTTAAGGACATCTGCTTCTCCCACCCCTATTAACCTTGACAATCTTTCTGCTTTATGTCTTTGGGGCCATAAGATCCTGCTTCAGTAAGGATTCAATGCTGTTTTGCCTTGTACATCAAAAGCTCAACCTCAACATATCTTGTTCTGCACAAAATCTTGCTCACCTATCAATCCCATCCTCTTTAACCTCTGAGTTCCTGTTTGCAAAGTCTTTGTCTTCTTCAAAAGCCCCTCACAGACTTGCAGCCCATGGCATGTCTTGATCCTCTTCTTGTCTGTGTTTCTCTCTCATTTCTCCCCACTCCTCCTAATCAAAACCATCACCATTATCACTATATTGGGACATTTTCACCTTTAAAAGGTGCTACGTAAATGCAATTTGATGGCACTGGGCTTTCAGGATCACTAGGAGAATGTGTCAAAAGGAGGTTGGGGAATTGCATTTCAGCTAAGTAGGTGAAAAGCTACAAAAGATATATTTAATAGAATAGTTTGCCCAAGATATGGGCCAAAGAATATCAACTAGATAAATAATCAGTTAGTGTCTTTTGTTGGTGCAGAATGAGGAACAAACAATGCCTGGGCCAGTGAGAATTAATTTGCTCTTCAAATAGTACAGTGAGATCCTTTGCAAGAAGGTGAGAATGTTCCATTATTTATCACAGCAAAACAGAATGATTCAAGATCTTTATGTTTGTCAGTCTTCATATTTACTAAGCCTAAACTGCAATATTAAATTAAAATGATAAGGCTCATATTTGCCTATAACAGCACAATCAGGAGTTTAAAAACAGAAGATGCTGGAAATATTCTCCTATTGTCTGCACGAGTTTCCTCCAGGTGCTCAAGTTTCCTCCCATAGTCCAAAGGTGTACAGGTTAGGTGGATTGGCCATGCTAAATTACCCATTATGTCCAGCGATGTGCGGACTAGGTGGATTAACAATGGGAAATGCAGGTTTACAGGGACAGGGTTTGGGGAGCGGGGAGGGGTGTCTTCAGAGGGTTGGTGTGGATTATATAGGCCGAATGGCCTACATCCACATTGTAGGGATTCTATGATTGTCAGCGTTCTAAGCAGAAGTGGGAATTTCTGCTGAAAGATCATATGCCTGAAACATTAAATCTTTCTCTCCCCACAGTTGATACTGCTGGATCTGAGTATTCTCAGCAGTTTCTGTTTTCATTTCAGATTTCTAGCATCCACAGTATTTTGCTTTTGCAAGAGCTCACAACTACTCACTCAAACTCAAGGCTATATGCAGAAAAATATATTTTTTTTCTTTCCTACTCGAGGTGACTGCTGCATTTTCCCCAAATTGTTAGTCTTCACGGGTGAATGTGGACAACAAACATTAGCTATTTCATGGTGGTATTAGGGGAATTACAGATAAGTCAAAACATGTATTATACCAGAAATCTGTACATGTGCACTTTCTAGTGGGAGATTGGGAAATAATTAAAGCAGGAACGCTACACAATTCTAATCCTCTTAAAGTATCAGTTTGGCCCAGCTGGCGACAGTCTTATTCACTTCTTGTGGTTTCAAACCCCAAGGACTTGAACACAGTTAAAAGTTACACTTCTCATTAGAATATTGAAGAAATGCTGCATTGTCAACCGGTTCCTTTCACCTTGCAGCTACATTTTCTTATTCAGGTATTGCAAAGGATTCTGTAACACTATTTAACAGGAGGAGTTCTTTCAGATCTTTGGCCCAGGCCAAATTCATCCCTTAATTTACATCCCAAAAGTAAGATAAACTGATCATTAATTGCAGTTACTGCTTCTAGGATCTTAAGTAAATTGCTAATGCCCTCCTAGACCATAACCCCACCACTGAACATCAAACTGTCCAATTACCTCATCTCCTTAGGAGATCACCTCTCTATAACTTCTCACCTCAGACCCCACCCTGCACAGCTCATTTCTACCTTCTTCCCAAAATCCACAGACTACACATTCCAACCCAGTGAACAGTGCCCAGCCACCATCACCCTCCGTCGCTTGGCTGGGCTCAGTCTCGTTTTGAATAACTTCTCCTATAATTCATTTCATTTTCTCCAAGTCAAAGATGTGGCTATGGGGACCCACATAGGTCCCAAGTATGCTTGTCTTTGCAAAGCATGTAGAACATTCCTTGTTCCAGCCCTACTCAGGCCCTGCCCACAACTCTTTTGCCAATATACTGACAATGTCATCAGTGCTTCCCCTCTCATCTGTAATTGGAAAGAATAACTAATTTTACTTCGAATTTCCATCCTTCTCTTACCTTCACTAGCTCCATCTGCCTCTTTCCTTGACTGTGCTGTTTTCATTTCTGGGGATAGGCTATCCACCACATCCATTACAAGCCTACCAATTCCCACAGTTACCTTGACTGCAGTTCCTCACACTCTGCTTCCTGAAAAGATACCATTTCATTTCCCAGTTTCTCAGTCACTTTTGTCTGATGATGTCACCTTCCACAGAACTGCCTCCAACATGTCCTCCTTTTTCCTCAAACAAGGATTCCCCTCACTGCAGTTGTTATCAAAGCTCCCAGCCACGTTTCATCCATTTCCTGCACTTCTGCCCTCACCCTTCTGTACTTTCCTTCCCAAAGTAACAAGAGAGTTCCCCTTATGCTCACTTTCCACCCCATCATCTTCACCATCTCCAGCGATACCAAGGACATCTTCCCCTCCCAACCAGTCTCAGCATTCCGCAGAAAGCGCTCCTTCTGACACCGTGGTCCACTCCTCCATTACTCCTAAGACATCCTTACACCCCTGGCACCTTCTCATGCAACTACAGGTGGAAAACGTGCCCTATCAACCCTCTCTTCTTCGCTGAAGAAAGCCCAAAATGTACATTCCAGGTGAAGGAGCATTTTACTTGTAGCTCTTGCAATCTAGTCTATAGTACTTGCTACTCAAAATACAGTTTTCCTTTACATTTGAGACACAAAATAAAGATTGCTCACCCAATCTCTGACCACAAGAATGACCCTGACCTTCCAGTTGATTGCCATTTCAATAAACCTTCTTGATCCCATGCTAACAGTTCTGTCCTGGACTTGCTACAGTGTTCCAACAAAGTTCAATGCAAGCTGGAGGAACAGTACTTAATTTTTTGCTTAGGCATTTTACAATCTTCAGAATGCAACATCAAGTTCACAATTTCAGCATATGACCATTTTGGTTACAACAGTCCCCACCCCTTCATCTCATTTGTGTGCAGTTGACTTTGCAGTCAAGAGAGCAGACCCATTTTCTCCTTTTCACAGCTATTATACATCTCAACCACTCCTTTACCATTCTTAGCACTCCCGGTGCTTTCTAGGTATTTTCTGATCAACTTGTTCAGTGATGTTATTACATATCTCTGGAGCAACTAGGAGTTGAACCTGGGCCTCCAGACACCCTTACTATCTGTTCCGGTCTCTTCTACTCCCTCTTTGTCAACAGAATAAAACCTATCATTTTCTACTCCCTTTCAGTTTGGAAGAGTCATATTACACTCAAACATTGCTTCTCTCTTCACAGACACAGCCAGACCTATTGAGATTCTCTTGCGATTTCTATTTTGGTTACATAAGTTGCCTGTTGCATTTACTTACATAAAAAGTAAAACATACTTTGTGAAGTGCTTTGAGACTTCCAGAGCAGGTAAAATACACCAGATAAAAATGCAATTATTTTTCTTACAGCAATGGTAAGTTAGAAAATGGACAATTCTCTATTGCTACCCAACTCACTCAGTAGAGAGTAATCAAACCTGGAACTTCTAAAGTGCCTACTTCAATTTTGATAAAGTAATTTGGCACAAATTATGAATGGCTACACAAAAATGATGTTTACATTGGGTGGAGATCATGTTCGGATAAGATCTCTTGCCAATTATTTCATGCTTAAAATGTTTGTTTTTGCTTAGAAAGAACAACATAGGCTGTTCACTCAACGGAAAACGCACATTTTAAAATATTTTACCAACAGCTAAATAATCTGTCAGCTTCAATCCACCATTTTTCAAATGAGATAGAATAAATCAGATGAAATTTCAGTTCAGGGAGAATTCTGGCTGTTTAATTTTTAACCATCAAAATAAATGAACATGAAATTATAACAATATTTCTGTACAAGGAAAATTAAATGGATGGTCTAGTGTTGTCTGCACATCCATTTAAAAAAAATGTTGCGTTGGAAATGTCATTTAATACCTTGTAAGCTGCTGACAATTTCATGAATCACTGAGCTGAATTGCTCAGGTTACTCCTGCCTCTCCTTCAGAGACTGTAAACAGCTTCTGTTACATCTCTCAAGCGCACATACTGTAATTTCAGATCTTGCTACTGTTTGACAGCCATTGTAAAATAGTTATCGTGTTTCCTTCTTCACTGAGTTTCAAGTCCCTGAACAGATCATATTTGCATCAGATCATGATTAATTTTTAATCACCACTCACTGAATTATCACTATTGAGATTTCACTTTCTGACGAGCCAGCTTGTGATTATTAACACAGCTTTCTATAATACACCATACAGATCACAAAATGTGGCTCATTTATTTTGTGGGATTGTATAAGTAGCATTGTGAATGTTACAAGTTTGGGAGTCAGATTTATAATTTTCTCAGCTACAGCAGCGCTACTTAGTTTCCTTCAAAAGCAACTTCCAAACAGGGCAGCAGACAGATAGGAACATCACCTATAACTTCCACTCAAATAGACCATCTGGCCAAACTAGCATTTCTATTCCTTCATTTCCACCAAACCAAAACCTGTAAACTCCTAATGCAACTGTAGGTGTAACTATATCACATGTATTCCAGCGGTTCCAAAAAGTGGCTCGACAACATCTTCAAAAGGCAATTAGGGTTGGGCAACAAATGCTGCCTTCCTCAGTGACGTTTATATTTTTTTAAATTAATGGCTGGGATGTTAGTGTTGCATATTCATGAAGCTCAACATGCAACAATACAAGAGAATAACCTTGGGATTAAGCAACAACACATTGAGTAGATGAAGTAAATATTTGTCTTTTCCAACATACTCTTCTCTGATCTCTTCAAATGCAAAGATAAGCTTAAACTGTTAGAGTCAGAGTTGTACAGCACAGAAACAGACCCTTTGAACCAACTCGTCCATGCTGACCAGATATTCTAAATATGTCTATTCTAGTCCCATTTGTCAGCATTTGGCCCATATCTTACTAAACCCTTCCTATTCATAAACCCAACCAGATGCCTTTTAAATGCTGTAATTGTACCAGCCTCCAGCACTTCCTCTGGCAGCTCATTCCATACACGCACCATCCTCAGTGTGGAAAAAGTTGCCTCTTACATCCCTTTTAATCTTTTCTCTTACCTTATACCCATGCCCTCAAATTTTGTACTCCATTACCCTGAGAAAAAGGCCTTTGTTATTCACACTATCCATTGTCCTCATGATTTTATAAACTGCTATAAGGTCATCCCTCAGCCTCTGGCACTGCAGGGAAAACAGCCCCAGCCTATTCAGCCTCTCCCTTTAGCTCAAACCCTTCAACCCCAGCAACACCCTCGTAAATCATTTCCGAACTCTTTCAAACTTAAAAACATGTTTCCTATAGCAGAGAGTCCAGAACTGTACATAATTCTTATATAGCCGTAACGTCATCCCAACCCCTATACTCAATACACTGGCCAATAAAGGCCAGTGTACCAGATGCCTTCTTCGCTATCCTATCTACCTGTGATTCCACCTTCAAGGAGATATGAATGTGCACACCCAGATCTCTTTGTTTGGCAACATTCCCCAGGA
>NC_063355.1:35295485-35306640 GCF_021869965.1 Rhincodon typus
GTCACCGGACCCGAAACATTAACTCTGTTTTCTCCTTCACAGATGCTGCCAGACCTGCTGAGCTTTTCCAGCAAATTTGTTTTTGTTCCTGATTGACGGCATTCGCAGTTCTTTTGGTTTTTATGCAGTTGATGTGATGTATATGGAATTTTGAAAGGTATTTAATATGCATTACACAACAGATGGGTGAGAAAAGTTATAGCTCTTGAAACAAAAGAAATGGTAGCAAAATTGGCTGTGTGATAGGAAACAGTAGTGGTCAAAAGTTATTTTCTGACTGTAGGATGGCTTAAGGTTGAATCAACCAAGTGCTGTGACTGAGACCTTGCTTTTCCTGATATGTATTTTCTATATCATGGTGTGCAGGTGACAATTTCAAATTTTGTGGATGACATAAAATTAGGAAGCATTGGAAATTGGGAGGAGGACTCAAAAGGGCATAAAGCAGTTTGTGGAATGGGCAGGTAAGTGGCAGATGAAGTGTGATGCAGAGAAATGTGAGGTGATGTATTTTGGTATGAGGATAGACAACATTAAACAGGGGATGGAGGTGTAGGAGAAGAAGGTATGCTGTATACATGCATAGAAGTGGCCCTAGAAATAGTAGATATCTTGGGCAACTTTCAAGATATTACAGACTCTGAACAGTTCATATGGATTGGAGGGTAGCTAATGCAACCTGGCTATTTAAAAACAGAGGTCAGGAGGAAACTGTAAATTATAGACTGATTAGGTTGACATTAGCAGTTAAGAAAATACTAGACTTGATTCTCAAGAATTACTAGCAGAGAATTTGAAATACAGTGTCAGGATCAGACAAATTCAGCATAGATCTACAAAAGTGAAATCATGACACTTGACAAATCTACTGGAATTTTTCAAGGATGTAATTAGTAGAGTTGATAAGGGAGAGTAAGTCAATGTAGTTTATTTGGACTTTTGGAAGGCTTTTGATGAGCATGTAAAATTAAAGTATTTGGGATTGGGGAGGTAGTGTACTGACATGGATAGAGAACTAGTTGGCAGACAGTGAACAGAGTAGGAATAAACATGTCTTTTTCTGAGTTGCAGGCAGTGACTAGGATCAGTGGTTGGACATCTCCTATTGATAATACCAATTAATAATTGAGATGAGAGATCAAAATATATGAATATATAATATCTCCAAGCTTTCAGATGACATAAAGTAAGGTGAGAGGATGAACTGTGAGGAGGATGCAAAGTTGCTCACTGTGATTTGGACACGTTGAGTGACTACACAAACGTATGACAGATGAAGTGTAGATGGATAAATGTGAGGTTGGATAGAGTAGAAAGGGAGAAGCATTTTCTGCACATCAAAGGTTGAGAATGAGTGGACATAAATTTAAATTGATTTGTGAACCTACCAATTGTGACCTGAGAAAAAAATACAAATGGGTCAGAGCTGGAATACATTGCCTAGAAGTGTGGTGGAGGCAGAGTCAATGAAGCATTCAAGTGGCATTAGATGATTATTTGAATAAAAATAATATACAAAGATGTGGAGGAAAGGCAGGCAAATGGCACTAAGTCATAATGCTCAATAGAGAACCATTGCAGACATGATAGGCTGAATAGCATTCTTCAGCACCATAGGAATTTTGTGCGTCTGTGACGATTCAGAGAAAACAGATAAAAATAATCCTCATTGTGAGATCACTGTGGATAAGCATAAATAATATTTTGCATGTATACCCAATTGGAAAAACCCTAAAATTGATTATGAAATTGATTACTGAGAAATTAGGAAAAGTAAATATAAATTATTTCTGCATAATAATTGACGGCCGTAGAAATCTATGTGTGTTTCTGATCTTTTACAATTGTTGTAGATCTCAAATCAATGCAGGTTTCTGTTTTAGAGATGAGATCAAAGAAAAACAGGAACAAATATATAACTGCCTGATAGCCTTTTCTTATCTTGATGAATAAGCATACTAGTCTGTACTTAACACGCAAGAGTGCTAACAATTAAAGGCGCATAACAGGAATGAGCATATGATAGAATAAAAGAAGAGTGCTGGGCATTCATTGAAGGTTCACTTGTGTAGTGCCAATGTGTTGGTTTGACTTAGAAATGAATTGGGTTGCATTCAAAATATTTTGTATCAATATTAAGCAACATTAGGTCATAGTTCAGAGTTACGTCCCTCTGTAATGACATTTCCATTAATAATTATGGTGTTTAAAAACAATATATATTAACCACTTGAAAACAGGAATGTTTTTTATTATAGTTTTTAAAATAGCATTATATTTTTTAGTTTCATTTCCAAATGAATACTATCTTTTAATTAACAATGTGAACATGGAATATATTCTTCATTTCCTATCTGTAACTCACTGCTAGGCTCCGTCTTTAATTGTTTGGTTTTCAAAAATGTTAACTTATGCAAATTATCAAAATCAATGTATAGCTTAAAAGTCAAATACAAAATCTTGGCACTACTCCAATTTCATAATCCACTTCCAATACAATAAGAATACAGCAAGGCATCTGGTCAATATCATATTCATGGTCTTCACAGACTGCAACATACCCAATTAGCGTTTACCTTTTTAGAGAAAAACATTGAATGTTCGTCTGACACTGGTTTTAAAATTGTCACGGCAAAATACACGTTTAACTTGAATTTTAAGACAAATATTTTGAATTATGTATTGAAGCTATTACAGAGTCTCAATTTACTAATGCTTGTTAGTAAAATACACCGCTTGTGTCAATATTTAAATAACTAACTTTTCAACTCATTTCGGCGTTCAAAGAGTCAAGGCTTGTTTCGATTTACCTATTTTTGTTTTACCGAAGATTTGAACCACAGCAACTATTATTAATTTAAGAACTAACCACAAGCTTTGAAGTTGCCCTGTCCTTATCACAATGTAAATATCGGAATTAATTCTGCTGGCACTTTGCAATTAGGCTGCTCCTGTGAAAATATTTAAAATACACAATGAACTCACATAGTAAGTGCCAATAAATAAAAATTTTACGCAAAGTATGAAATAAACTAAAATTGGACCTGATGATTTAAAACAATTTGGACATTTTTTTTGTTTGAACGGACGCCGTCCATATTCGTATTTTCAAAGTTAATGAGGTTCATTGTGATAGATAATATTTCAAACATGGCAAACATCAAACCATTTATGTCTTCAATTTCCTGACTTCTTGAAAAAACATTCAGATTTTAACATTTTCTGTTTCTTGTGAACGTATTAACTGAAAACCCTCTCCCAAAAATAAAATTGCAGACCTTCCAATATAGTTAAAGATAAAATTCATTACGCGACGTAATCATTCGTTTAATTTTGGTCAATTTTACGTATGTCCCGGTGATGTTGTGGCCGGTGACTAGGATCTGAAATGAAGGTTTGGTGTTTCGGGCTGGCTGGGGGATGCACAGGCCTAGTGCCCGTGTCCCCAGACACGGACTTATTCATGTGTATCCATTTGCGTGGCTTGGGGGAGGCTTCTACTTACGGTAGATGCCGTAGCTGGAAGAGGTCTTCGTCCATGGTAGCGCGGTGCAGATGCCGGATGTCCCGGTCTCATCGCTCAGTGCGTGGTAGCGAAGAGAATCACCGTTTACATTCTCGCTGGAAACAGGAGATTGGTAAAGAAACACCGCCGAGTCCACGCCAGCTCCAGGTCGAACAGAGACACCACAGCGCCGGATAGCGGACGTATTCAACAGCACAGCGCCAAGATTCAGCGAAGGGACTCAGCACCGCAGCGCCGGACAGAGACAGGATGAGCGGAGAAACGCTGCAATAAGCATTGGGTTCAGCACCATAGGGGTGGACAGCGCCAGAACTGATCAGCTGGGCGCTCATTCATCGCGCGTCATAATTCTCAGGGTTTAGCACCTCCGCACTGAGAGCGTTGGAATCCAGCGCCATGTGCAGAACTAATTAGCACAACAATACGACACGAGTACTGTTGAAATCAAATTCATGTTCACAGCAGTAAAAGAAATGGACTCCAGCAACAACGTGTATAACGCTAACTCCAGTAATCCGTGATAAAACCGGAAAGTGCTGGAGAAACACAGCAAGTCTGACAGTATCTGTGGAGTTACTGTATCAATTCCAACATGAATCTTCAGCTGAAATGTAAGCAAAGGGTGAAAACTTGTAAAGGTCTGAACAATGTGGAACATTGTGAGGAATGTGGGAGAATCGAGTGAGAATTCAGGTGAGGCCTTTCTCAACATTAGGAGTAATACGTTGCATTTTCAAACTGAGCTCCAGGGGTCAAGATGACACTTTCACTAGGGAGTGGTGAGATGCCTATTAAGGGGGATTTTGGCTTGTTAACATCCTCATAAACAATGAACCTCACTTAATTAATATTCTGGCTCAAGTAACCACATACCACAAGGAAACTAGCCATCAACAATTCCTGATTGGAAAGTCAGAGCAGGTATTTGGCAACTTCAGCTCACTGCTTGCACCTCCTGGCCACCATTTTGAACACCCAGCAACAATGTCTCTGGGCATGCTCCAAGTCACCAGTTGCACATACCCTACAGTGCCAATTGTTGTGGGGGATGTTGGGCTGGTGCAGCTCATATAGATGGGTTGGATGAGTGTCTGTGGACATGTAAAGATGATATGTTTGATGGGAGGATTATCGGGAAGGGCCTTACCAACATGTAACGGAGGACCCTTGCAATTGATATTCAATGACCACTTGATGTCACCTTCCATCATCCTGGAAACTACAGCTGCACATTGGGAAAGGAAATGATTGTAATCATATCTGGAGTGGGCAAGGTAAGTGCCTTGACCATTGAGGGAGAGGCTGCAAATACCAGATATATTAGGCCTTTCAACAACACTGGACACAGATTCACTGAAATAGACTCACACCTGCAGCCTCCAAATCCCTGGCGACCCTTATGCATTGCCTCATTGGGTCCTTCCAGGCGCAAGCTTTGCAGAACTTTTCATGCAATACTAACACCTTTGACCACTGAGGCCATTGTTGCCATACCAATGTTCATGAACCTAGAGAAATGGTGCCCTGTTTCTGGTAGTCCCTTCCAATATTATGTCCAAGCTGCCCACATTCAGTACTGCAGCATTTCAAATCCAGCTGAACTCCTTGGACCATCATGCAACTGAATTGATATCTGACCTCATAGTTCACAAGTTACACGAACAGCTACACAGGTACATGAGCAAACAGATTCAGGGGCACTCTGAACTCATTTCAACAAATGTAGGCTTTATTTGCAGTGAGATGTCACCAGTCCCCAAAATGTACCATCAACATATATTCTTTTTTCTTTTCCCCTGACAATATCTAAACCCAGTCCCAAGATCTGCAGCTGGGGTTGGGGAAGCCTGCCCTACAGTGGAGCCAATTGGAGTTGGAGGCTCGTTGGGTCATTTTTGTCTAGACAGTCCAGACAGTCCAGACATGTTGAATTGTCCTTGCCATAGGGAAGTGCGCCCTCCTCAGCTTGAACTCCCATATGTATTTTGGGTCACAGGCAGGTTGGAGGTGAAGGGCCCTACTACTTCTGGAGTGATCTGAGAGGAGACATCTGAGGGTCCTGGGTATGGTTCCTTCTCCATCTTGGTGGTAACTGGCACTGTCTTGTCTCTGTTAGTAGGGCACTGGTGTGAGGTCAAAGTCCCACATCCCCCTATCATTTGTCATTTGTGTTGGGGGCTAATAGTTAGAACAATGGAGTGCAGGTCAGTGTGCATAGCCAGTAGACTCTGAGGGTGCTGAATGTGGTTTTCCATGGCACATCCTGCACATTGAGGCAGCCAGATGATCACATGCCTGAGGGACCTTTGTCCCCATGGTGTAACTGCAGACCTGCAACCACTGATCTATGAGGGCTGTTGTCTCCCACATATCTCTAAGGTGTCTATGGCATGGGGAGTTTCTCTGTCAGACAGCTATAGAGTCATGGCAGTGACGTTCTCACCCAGGTACACGCACCTCTAATCCAGCTGATGTTCCAGCAGAGGTATCCATGTCAAGCTGGTAGGGAGTGCAGAAGGCAGCCTTACTGATGCTTCCACTGAGGGACTCTAAACTAATCTCTTCAAAAGAGCTGAAGTCCTTTGCTATGGAGTCACCCATTTGATTGCTGAGATAGTGGACCTCCCACTCTAAGCTGAAAGACACAAAAGAGAGAATATGTCGCTCAAAGAAAGCAGGAGCTACAGATGGTGCAGTCAGAGTCAACACAGTGTGGAGCTGAAGGAACACAGCAAGTCAGGCAGCATCAGAGGAGCAGGAAAGTTGACGTTTCCAGTTAGAACCCTTCTTCAGAACTGGGGAGGGGGAAGGGAGCTGGGAAATAAATAGATGGAAGAGGGTTGGGGCTGGGTGAAGCTACGTGGGATAGTGACAGATGCATGCAGGTAGGGGGTGGTGAGGATTGATCAGTGGGAGGGTGGGGTGGTTAGGTGGGAGAGAAGGTTGTGTCAGGTCAAGGAGCCAGTGATGAGAGAGAGGGTTGGACTTTAATTGAGACCAGGTGGTGGGAAGATTTTAAAACTGGTGAATTCTATGTTCAGGCCATTGGGCTGTAGTCTCCCGAGGTGGAATATGGGGTGTTGCTCCTCCAGTTTGCATGTGGTGTGATTGTGGCATTCAAGGAGGCCAGGATGGACATATCATCAAGGGAGTGGGACGGAGGGTTAAAATGGTTAATGACCGGAAGGTGTTGTGTCATTGCCTAGTCTTATAGTTGGTGTACAATGAATGACAATGGAGTTAATGTAGGAGTTGCAGTATGAAGAAAGGCACTTACTAGTTTGACTGAACATGAATGTCTCGGTATGCCCACAGAGCAAGATCCTTGTCTTTTGTGGGATGAGGTGCCTAATGTCAGGCAGCTCGCCACCCATCTGGGTGCTTACTGTCCTGTTGTGACCTGTTCTTTTTTGAATGAGAGAACGTGTGTGGTTGAGTAAGATGAAAGTGGGTGGCACAGCTGATGTGGGTAAGGGAAAGGTGGTGAGGTCTACTGAGTGAGTGAGTAAGGCACACATGATGAGGAGTATGGAAGATTGTGAGGTGGAGAGCATGAGTGAGGGAAGATGTGGCATGCAACAGAGATGGTAGTAAAGCATGATGGTTTGTGGGATTTGGATGTAGTTGAAGCTATAGAGTGAGTGTGAAGTGGCAAAGAGAAGATTACATTGTCTGAGCTAAGCAGGTCTTCAAAACTTTAGCAGCATTATTGTGCATTCCATGTAGAGACCACACTAACCCTAATAGCAACCTTGGACCAGACTGGCAAGATCTGATAGCATGGCCTCCAGTGTGGGATGAGGAAAGAAACATCTTTCCTCTGTCCTTTTGTTTCCTCTGTACTACTTCATCAACCAAGACATCCAGGTCACCACCCACAAGATGGGATGCCAAATTTTCCTTGACTGCCATGTCTGAGCAAAAGCTGATGAACTGCAGAAGGCAGCTTTAGAATGATAATGCCTGTCTGGGAGCACAATAGCATTTTAAAAATGGCACAGGTGCCAGGGATGCCAGTCTATTCCAGGATACACAGTGAGAAGTGGGTTCTTCCAGGTATGGCAAGTGGGAGAATTGGACTAGTACTGGTTAAGAGGGCGCCATTGCAGCAGAGTAACTCATGTGACAAGTTTGAGACAGTACAGAAAGGAATCTCACTAGGCCTCACAGAGAAAAACCTTAGAATCATAGAATCATACATTACAGAAGAGGTCCTTCAGTCCATATGGTCAGTACTACCAAAAAATGCACCAAATCTACATTAGTCCTACTTTCCAGCACTAGATCCATAGCCTTCTATGAAACGCAACAAAATCAACACTTATCCAAAATATCATAAGATTCAGCCCTCTGTTTCTTGCTCCAAAGTTATTGCCAGATTCACTGAGTTTCTCCTAGTTTTATTCCTGGTCTTCAGCATCCATAGCATTTTGCTTTTGTTTGGTAATTTTTGATTCAATTTAGCTAATCTATGCTTGGGCAACATCTGAAGTGCTAAATAGTGTCTAGATTGAGATTCACTTTAAGAATAATAACTACACAGATTGTTGAAGGAAATTGTGGCCTGGATCTTTATTAAAAAATTCATTTATGAGATATAGGCATTGTTAGCAAAGCTGGAATTTATTGTCCATTCTTAGTTATCCTGAGAAACTGATGAGAGATCACCTTCCTGAATGTGATAAAAGTACTTTCACAGTGCTGTTAGGTTAGGAATTCTACGATATTGATCAGGCAATGATGAGGAAATAACAACATATCTTCAAGCTGTAATGGTATGTGGCTTGGAAGGGAAATTGGAAGTGGTGATAATCCCATTCATTTGATGCCATTGCTGTTTTGGATCATGGAGATTATGATTAGTAAACTGGTTGCAGGGCATCTTGCAATTAGTACGCACTGTAGTGCCATTTACGGGGTTAGATATTTAGACCAATGGATGAGGTGGCGATCAAGTGGGCTGTTTTGTCCTTGTCACTTTCAGGATTGTGGACTGTTGCAGCTGCACCTTTCTAAACAGCTGGAGATAGTTAATCTGTAAAGATGATGGAGAACATTTTAGGATTTAGGGGATTCAATCACTACAGAATAATCTGCCTTCAACCTGAAGTAGTATCCACAATATTTGTGTGCCTGGTGCATTTGAGATTCTGGTCAATGGTGTTGATGGTCAGGGATTTGGCTGCAGTAATGTAATTGCTAAAGGAAGGTCGTTATGTTTCTGCTTGTTGGTGATAGTTATTGCTGTACTGGGACAACTTGGATAGAGGCAGATTCGATAAGGCACGTGATCTGAATATTAACATCGTTGAAGACACTGCAGAAAATGCAAACCAAATACTGAGGGTATAAAGATCCATAAGGAAATGATCCTGGAATCTATAAACTATTAATGAGATCCAATGTTGCAAGATCTCAAGCTGCTGTAAATGTACTTAGAAGACATAAAAGATGCATTGTGAGATTCTGATGGGGAAAACAAGAATTATTTCAATTTTTAGACCGTGAAGAGAGACTGCTAAAGTTAAACATGCTCTCACTGCAATAATGATTAAGGAAGGGTACAAGGTGAGTTTTGATAAAGGGAAATGTTGTTGTGAATGCGATTATTGTTCTGTGAAGAAGAAGATAGACCCAGAGAACATAACTAAAAAGGAAATAAACATCACACTATTCGTTTAAATCCTGGTTGCAAGCACTGTGGTTCATTCTTGCACAAGAATAGTTATAGAGTCAGACAGGTTTTATTTACAAAACAAAAAGGGACCTTTGGACAACTATGCCCATACCAGTCATCAAACATTTATGTATTCTAATCCTACTTACCAGCACTTGGTTCATTGCCTTATAAGTTGTGGCTTTCTAATTCATCTAAATAATTCTTAAATGTTTTTAAGGTTCCTGCCTCTACCACCCTTCCAGACAATGAATTCCAGATGCTTACAATCCTCTAGGTGAAAATGTTCTTCCTTAAATCCCCTCTAAACCTCTTACCTTACAACTGTGCCTCCTGGTTATTGAGCTGTCTATTAAGGGGAAAGCTTCTTCCCATCTAACGTGTCCACTCCCCTCACAACTTTGAATACTTCAATCTGTACCCCCCTCAGTCCACTCTGTTCTAAGGAAAACAACCCCAGCCTATCTAGGTGTAGAGCTGGATGAACGCAGCAGGCCAAGCAGCATCAGTGGAGCGGGAAAACTGACGTTTCGGATCTGGACCTGGGCAATATCCTGGTGAATCCCTTCTGCACCCTCTCGAGTATAATACTAACTGGATTTTAATAACTTGTATTTTTGTAATAGTGAAATTCCACAAATCCTGCAAATCTGAAATAAGTTCTGGAAATGCAAAAAATGTAGAGAGGCAAACAATGTTCACGTTTCAAGTTTGTGACCGTTCACCAAAACTGGAGGGAAGAAATGAGAAATATAAGAAACTTTGAACAAATGAAAAGGAGGGAGGATAGTAAAAAAAATCTCAGAAGAAGGTCTCTGATATGGTGGAGAGATTAAATGATAAGAAATTCCACGGTGCAAGGACAAAGGAAACGGTAATGGCACAAGCAAAGAAACAAACTATTTATCCAGAGGAGATGTGAATGGCAAGATCCTGACTGGCAACCATATAAAGGAAAGGAAATAAAAGAGAAACAAGAGAGAAAAAAAGCAAACCATCAAATGAAATGAAATGGAGGCATAAGTTATGATCTAAACCTGATAAACTCAGTATTGAGTCCAGGAAGCTGTGACGTAGCCAACTGAAAAATAAAGTCCTGCTCCTTCAGCTTAAAGTGAGCTTTGTTAGAATACTGCAGAAAGGACAGAAATGCCAGAGTGGGAGCAAGGTGGTGAATTAAAAAGACAGGCACTGGAAGTGCGGTGCCATGCTTGTAAACTGAACAGAGATGATAGTCATATAGCACCTTTAATGTAACAAAATGTCATCGGGAAATCAATGGTTCTTAAACACTTTTTGGATATCCAGAAGATAGGACTGGTTCTGCAAACTCAGTTGCAATTTCTTTTATTTTCAGCAATGATTTTGTCATAGGAAGACTAGAGCAACAACATCATGGGAACAGCATCATCTACAAGTTCCCCTTTAAATCACATACAATCCTTGGAAATATATTACTATTGCTTCATCATTCCTAGGCAATATTCCCTGCCTAAAATCACTATGACCACATGGACAGACATCAACAGTTCAAAAGTAAATCCCGTCACCATGTTCTCAAGGCAACTGGGGCTGAGCAATAAATGCAGCCTTTCCAATGTGGCTATATCCCCAAGAACAAATGTGAGAACAACTGTAATTTTTTTCATACGTGCATACGCACAGTCACACACGTACATACAATGAGATAATCATGCAAAAAAGGAAAATAGACATGTACTTGCAGGTCACTTGAATATCAAGTTATATTTCCATGTAGATTGAGCCAATGCAATTGAATGTAGTGCATTTGGAAAGCAATCAGTTTAACAATGTCTATAATTTAAATAACAAGGTGTAGAGCTGGATGAACACAGCAGGCCAAGCAGCATCATAGGAGCAGGAAGGCTGACGTTTCAGGCCTAAACCATTCATCAGAAATGGGGGAGGGGAAGGGGGTTCTGAAATAAATA
>NC_063355.1:35307140-35319727 GCF_021869965.1 Rhincodon typus
CCCTAACCTGTTCTTCCTCCCACCTATCCCCTCCTCCCACCTCAAGCGGCACCTCCATCTCCTACCGACCAACCTCATCCCGCCCCCTTGACCTGTCCGTCCTCCCTGGACTGACCTATCCCCTTCCTAACTCCCTACCTACACTCACCTTTACTGGCTCCATCCCCGCCTCTTCGACCTGTTTGTTTCCTCTCCACCTATCCTCTCCTCTATCCCTCTTCTGTCCGCCTCCCACTCTCTCCCTATTTATTTCAAAACCCCCTTCCCCTCCCCCTTTTCTGATGAAGGGTCTAGGCCCGAAACGTCAGCCTCTCTGCTCCTCTGATGCTGCTTGGCCTGCTGTGTTCATCCAGCCCTGCACCTTGTTGTTTCAACTGTTTACTCCTGCTTTGTATTGACTGAATTCATTATAAGTTTTCTGATAACATTTATGTCAGAAACTTGACCACTTAGAATCATGTGTAAAATTCTCACTTTAAACTTATGAGGTGGCTTAAAAATCATTGAATCAATCCAAGAAACGTATAAAGTCATAGAATCATAGAGATGTACAGCACAGAAACAGACCCTTTGGTCAAACTTTCCATGCCGACCAGATTCCTAAATTAATTGAATTGGCCCACTCAAGGACAAAGGAGGGAAGCAATGCGTGGAGCCAGAAGAGGAAGGTGAGGTCCTAAATGAATACTTTGTGTTCATATTCACCAAAGAGAAGGAAGTGGTGGAGGATGATCTCAGGGACAGGAGTGTCAAAATTCTAAGCTAAGTTGCTATTAAAAAGAGGTGTTGAGTGTCTTAAAAGCTATTAAGGTAGTTAAATTCCCAGGTCCTGATGGGATCTATTCCAGAATGTTGTGGGAGGCAAGAGAACAATTGCTGGAGAATTGACAGACATCTTTGTATCCTCATTGGCACATGTGAAGTCCCAGAGGACTGGAGAATAGCCAATTGTAGTCATTGTTTAAAAATGGTAACAGGGATAATCTAGGAAATTACAGACCTGTGAGCCTCATGTTGTTGGTAGGGAAATTATTGGAAAAGATTGTTAAGGACTAGATCTAAACACATTTAAAAGCAAATAGACTTATTAGTGATACACAGCATGGTTTTGTGTGGGTAGTGTCTCCCTAACTTGATCAAGTTTTTTGAGGAGGTGACGAAGATGATTGATGAGGGAAAAGTGGTTGATATTATCTACATGGACTTCAGTAAAGCCTTTGACAAGGTTGCTCATGGCAAACTGGTGCAAAAGATAAAGTCACATGGTATCAGGGGTGAGCTGGCAAGATGGATACAGAACTGTCTTAGTCATAGGAGACAGAGGGTAACGGTGGAAAGATGCTTTTCGGAATGGAGGGTTGTGACTAGTGTTCCACAGGAATCAGTGCTGGGACCTCTGCTATTTGTGATTTACATAAATGATTTGGAGGAAAATGTGGATGGTCTAATTAGCGGATGATGCAAAGATCAGTGGAGTTGTGGGCAGTGAGGAGGATTGTCAGAGGATACAGCAAGATGTAGATCAATTGAAGGCATGGGCTGAAAAATGGCAGATGGAGTTTAATCTGGATAAATGTGATGTGATGGATTTTGGAAGGACAAGTACAGGTGGAAATTATACAGTGAATGGCAGAACACTCAAGGGTATTGATATGCAGAGGGATCTTGGTGTGCAAGTCCAGAGATCACCGAATCTGGCAGCACAGTTAGGTAAGATAGTAAAAAAGGCCTATGGCACGCTTGCCTTCATTGGAAGGGGCATTGAGTATTAGGATAGGCAAGTTATGCTGCAGCTTTGTAGAACTTTAATTCAGCCACACTTGGAATATTGCATACAGTTCTGGTCATCACACTACCAGAAGGATGTGGGTCCTTTGGACAGGTTACAGAAAAGGTTTACCAGGATGAGAGATTTTAGCTGCGAAGAAAGGTTGGATAGACTGGGTTTATTTTAATTGGAATGCAAGAGTTTGAGGGGCAACCAGATAAAAGTTTATAAGATTATGAATGGCATGGATAGAGTGGAAAGTGTGAGACCTTTTCCCAGGTGGAGTGGTCAATTACTAGGAGGCACAGGTTCAAGGTGCGAGGGGGGGAAGTTTAAAAGAGATGTATGAGGCATGTTTTTCACACAAAGGGTGATGAGTGCCTGGAATGTGCTGCCAGAGGAGATAGTGGAAGCAGACACAATGACAGTATTCAAGAAGCACCTGGAGGAATACATGAATAGGCAGGGAATAGAGCGATATGGATCCTGTAAGTGAAGACACTTTTAGTATGGAAGGGCAAAAGGCACAGGCTTGGAGGGCCAAAGGGCCTGTTCCTGTCCTGGATTGTTCTTGGTTCTTCTTAGTAATCTAGTCCTATTTAGAGTCATAGAGTCATAGAGTTATGCAGCTTGGAAACGGACCCTTTGATCCAACTCATCCATGCCGACCAGATATCCAGAATAAATCTAGTCCAATTTGCCAGCGTTGGCCCATATCCTTCAGAACCCTTCTTATTCATATACTCATCCAGATGCCTTTTAAATGTTGTAATTGTACCAGCCTCCACCACTTCTTCTGGCAGCTCATTCCATACATGCACCGCCTTCTGCATGAAAAAGTTGCCCCTTAGGTCCTTTTTAAATCTTTCCCCTCTCACCTTAAACCTTTGCCGTCTAGTTTTGGACTCCTGTACCCTGGAAAAAGACTTTGACTCTTCACCCTATCTTTGCCCCTCATGATTTTGTAAAGCTCCATAAGGTCACCCCAGCCTCTGAAGTTCCTGGGGAATATTGCCCCAGCCTCTTCAGCCTCTCCCTGTAGCTCTAACCCTGTAACCCTGACAACATCCCTGTAAACCTTTTATATTAATCTATCTGTAAAATTGGAAAAGTTAACAAAGAATTTGCATACTCAAATAAAAATGAAGTTCTGCCAATGCTGGAGATCAAAAATCAAAATAGAAACTCAGCAGGTCTGGCAACATCTATGCAGAGATAAACAGGCTTTATGTTTTGGGACTCTTCTTCAGAATTTGTGCAGTTTGGATTAAAAATTTTAAAAAGTTAACTTACTGATTTAAAATCAAGGAAGTTGCTCTTCTATGTGCTATCAACCTTTACATTTCCAAATCAGAAACAAAGGTGTAAAATGCAATACAATTTTAAAATGTTACCCTCTGGTTGTGCAATTTGTAATGTGAAAGATGTTGTATTTCTTGCATTGCTTTATACCTGTGATGATTTATGCTGTAGTTGCCAAGAGTCTCTGGGGATGTGCGTTGGAGCCCCATCATGGCAGCTGGTGTAATTTCAATTCCATTTATGGAATCTGAGGGGGGAGCTTCAATGATTATATTCCCTTTGTGTAATAAATCAAACTGAAAACACAATAAGCTTTTCCATGTTGGTGAGTTGGTAAGCCGATTTAAAGAAAATGGGTTAGGTCTCTGATTAGGAGTTCTACATTTTTCTTAATTTTTATTTCCATTGAAGTCAAGTTTGACCTGATTTTACTGAAGAAATATGTTTTAATAGCTTAATTTGAGACAGTCATGTTTAAGATAAGCAATGACCCTTTCTGCTTTGTTTAACTCTTCTTTCCCACCAAGTGAAAGATGGGTTTGGACAGTTGTTAAATTGTAGTGTTTAACATGTGACAGAGCTGCTGTCAATCTAACGTTACTTTGCCTGGAGTGTGAAGGAGATCGACAATCCTGAAAACTCAAGAGCAGTAAACAGATTGAAACCTGATAATTTGGTAACAAAATGCTGAAGCTCTTCTTAACTCTGGGCACGTACCCTCACCCCTCACAATAATCATTAGAACTCTTCTTTATTCTTTATTCTTTTTGATCCAGTTCTGCACTGGCTTTGTACAGAGAATTGCATGGAAATAGCGATAGTATTTGAAAGAACTGGGAATTCGCATTGGTGTTTGATTAATATTCCTTGCGTTGCTAGTTTTGATAAGCTTTTCAGGGATCAGTGCTTTGTATCATCACCTCTTTGGTGTGATGCACAAACTACATTTATGACCATTAATTTTTTTATTTTTCTGCCTCCATTCATTTAACCTCTTGCCTGCAGCATTGCCTGACTCAAAATAAATGTTGGGAATCTAAAAAGAACTGCAGATGCTGGGATTCAGAAACATAAACAGGAATTGCTGGAGAAACTCAGCAGATTCAGCAACATCAGAACTGAGGAATGTTCACGGGACCCGAAATGTTAATTCTGTTTTCTCTTCACAGATGATGCCATGTAGGAACCTACTCCTACACATCTGCCGGATTATCCACTGATGAAACCTACCTAGGCTGCTTTTATCTCCAGCCTATATAAACTCTTAACACGTCCAGGTATTTGGTGACCACATTTCTTCCTACCGGTAATTCCAGTCTCTGACATTCCTAATTCACACTGACCTCAATATTTTCTTGTCTCCTCAATACATTGATGTCAAAATCCTCGTCCTCTGTATCTCCCCCGATCTTGCTCCTCACTAAGTCTATGAACGTCTTTGGGTTTATAGCACTGCCCTTACCCCTTGCTGTGTCATCTCCAATCAATTGTGCATTACCAGTAGCTGAGGAAATAGTCACAAGTGGGGGTCAAGTTGAGTCACGTTGACTCTGACCTCCATATGGGTAGGATACAAGACCAGCAATAGAACCAGCACCTTGATAGTCAGACCCCTGCAAAAAAAAAGATGGAAACAAAAATGGTCAACTAAAGAGGTTCAACTGAAATGGTGAGAAAGTGAGGTGTCATTGAAGAAACAGGGAACACTGTACAATGTGGGATGTGAAGAATATGGATATTCATAGATTGTTGGCAGAGCCCACAAGTCACTACAACAAGCACAATGTCAAAAGCTCACCAGGTGATCTGAACAACAACAGCACAATGAAGTTTCAAAATCAGCAAAGCAGCAACAAAAGTGGGAAGACAAATTAGCTTTGTTTTAAAGAGGCAGAGTTCAGGACTAGACTGTGAGACCTTCTAAAGTGTTATTCCAGTAATTACTTTGTGTCCAGTGATCTCATAATGCTAACCATCTACCTTTCATTCATACTTAAGCAGAATCTCAACATTTCTTGCAGCATCTATTTCTGATCTGGTCTCATGAATGCATGAATGAGAGCACATTATGTTCTGATTGTCATGTTATGATCTCGAAGTCAACAAGTCAATGGAGCAAGGAAGATTCTCTCAATATCTCATTGTCGCCTTGGCCACGGTCTCAAGAACCTTCAAATGACACTTGCCATAATGTCACAAGATGAAGCCTGCTAGGAAGGGGCTTCTGTGGAGGACAACTGTTGGGTTGGGATGGGTCCTGGCAGCTGCTTTATGCCAAGACCACATAGATAATTTTTTGGACCTCCTTACATGATGTCAGGTTGACTAATGCGCATGGAAAGGGGTATTGTCAGGTGTGAAGGAAATCCTGCTGTATTACGTGCCTCCAAACTCACGTGAGGTTCTTAGCGGCTCTTAGAATCCCTACAGTGTGGAAACAGGCCCTTCGGCCCAACAAGTCCACACCAACCCTTAGAGCATCCCACCCAGACCCATCCCCCAATAACACACCTAATCTACACATCCCTGAACACTACGGGCAACTTAGCATGGTCAATCCACCTAGCCTGCACATCTTTGGACTGTGGAAGGAAACTGGAGCACCCGGAGGAAATCCACGCAGACACGGGGAGAATGTGCAAACTTCACACAGACAGTCGCCCGAGGCTGGAATCGAACCCCGGTCCCTGGTGCTGTGAGGCAACAGTGCTAACCACTGAGCCACCGTGCCGCCCCAAAATTGATAGAGCAGGGCTTTGATTCCCTGACCAGGAATTAAACCCGGGCCGTGGCGATCAGAGTGCCGAATCCTGACCACTAGACCACCAGGCAAAGCTTGGTACTTGGCAAGGAACTGCCCTCTCAACATATACTCCTATTCAGACACAATTGGAACACATTCCTTTTGGGGCTTTGCCCAGGTGCGACACCAGCCTCTGTGAGGACCTAACCGGGAGCTTCCTGGGGAATGATGTCAAGTCTGAATTGTCCCTTTACTAAGACTGTGTAATTCCTCTTCCTTCTGCAGTCTGGGCCACACACGGTGCCAGCTTGTTTAAAAGGCTGTCTGTCTATGTGGGAGTAGTTGCTAGGCAACAAGGCAATAACCTCTCTACACCAAGCTGGTGACAGCTCAAACTGATACTGACGACCAGTACAATGCTTGGCCACACTTTGTCCATGGCCATTGACCATTGGCCTCCTGAAGATGAGCTTCTGATACCTGTGCCAGTTGTTCAGTGCACCTCAGGCATGGTGTCTAACATCATAGTGGTGTTCTGTGTTCTTCACCACCTCAGTTGCCAAAAAGGGAATGTGTTGGATGAGGAGGCATCACAGGAATGAGAGACAACCTCTGAGGAGGAAGGTGATCCTGAGATGGACAAGGAGAGCACTCAAAGAAAGGAAGACAAAGCAATGGTCAGGAGAGCCTGAGAGGCGAGAGAGAACCTTATAGCCAACATCTTCGAGGATGACTCAGCAGATTTTGTATGTACGAGTTAATATTTCATTTGTGCAGCTGACTGTCAGTCCTCTACTTGCTGCATTCCATACTCTTGTAGGGTTGAATAGCTTTTATATTTGATTTATTTACACAATAAGATGTTGGCTCTTAACTGTCAAATGAGGCTCTGATCTCTTCTTGGCAAATGTTTCTTCTGCAAACTGGCACTGGATCAATGTTAGTGCTATAGAACTGTACTACAGTGAAGACTTCTACTACCTCACACTCTCGGATGTTTGTGCTAGAGTGGTCCTTGTAGCAAAGACTGATGAGTTACTTTGGAGAGTCCACTCCATTATGAGTACTACCAAGTTGTCCCACGTCCTGTGTGTGCTTCTTTCTGTGCCTTTATTTATTGAATGGCTTTAGTATATAAAATCAATTTATTATAATCAGTTATACAATTTGAAAGGTCTTCCATCAAACAGCCATTAAAGAATTGGTGATTATATGATGCAGTAGTGTAAGATATTTGTCATTGCATTGCAACCATGAAAATAATTCTCACAAGAAAACAGTTCATAATTTTATAAATCTTATCAAACCTCTTCTTTGTTCCCTCTTTGTTTCCTCTGCTCCAATGCCAATAATCCTGGAAACTTACAAATATAATTTCACTTCCCTATAGTACCATCATGATCAAACTATGTTGTCGACCATAGATAATACTGTCCTTTCTATTTGGGACTGCCCAAAGCTGTGGTCTAACCTATGTTTTGTAATTTTAAAAAATCATTATTTGTACTACACACCTTTATATATGAAACAAATATTCTGTTTGCTTTTTTTTTCAGCTGATACCTTCCTCCATCTGTGTCTTTGGAGAATTGCATATTTGTTGATTTTCACACTTCAACCTCTTTCCATTCAATATATACTGCACTTCTTGCTTATCCTCCCAAAATGCATTACTTCACACTCTGAAAATTGGCAAAAGCAAAATGCAGAGTTTTATATACATAGACAGGACAATGTTTTGACCAGTAACAACCAAATGTCTGAGGTAACTTATGAATCTTTTAGGGCAGTGGCATTTAAATTGAGAAGTCTATTGGAAAGGCTGAGGGCCATTGTACAGGGCACCATCAAGTCTGAAAGAGTAGGAGGGAAGATGAGAGAGACAAAGAAGTATTAGTTAACTAATGCAAACATTGGGTTCCAAAAACCTGCAGACGATACCAGGAAGGAAAGATTATAAAGATAGGGAATTCCTTAGTTTTGATGTATACCAAAAGAAGAAGCAAGAGACAGTGTGATTACATATTTTTATCAACATATTGAGGAAAAGGAAAGAAAGGTAATGAATGTTTGAATGTTTGGACCTTAGTGGACCAAGAGAGGAATACTTGGAAGGGCAATGACAATAGTGTCAACACAATCAAGAAACAAATCATACTTTGATTAAGACAGAATAAGGTTTGAGATCGGACCTGTGTATTTTTTTTCTTTATTCTTTCACAGGATGAGGGTGTTGCTGACTAGACAGCATTTATTGCCCATCGCTAATTGCCCAGAGGGCCATTCAGAGTCAATCACATTGCTGTGGGTCTGGAGTCACATGTAGGCCAGACCAGGTAAAGATAACAGTTTTCTTCCCTAAAGGACATTGGGTTTTTCCAACAATCAATAATGGATTCATGGTCATCATTAGACCTTTAATTCCAGATATTTATTGAATTCAAATTCTACCATTTGTCACGGTGGGATTTGAACCCAGGTCCCCAGACCATTATCTGGGTCTCTAGATTAACAGTCCAATGATAATACCACTAAGCCATTGCCTCCTACTATGAAATAATAAGTTTTGTCTTTATTAATAAATTCTATAATCTTCTCTAGGCTATATATATAAAAGTAATCCTGAATGTACAACCCATTCCTAGATTCCCAAGGGAAATGGCAGTGAATTTTCTTGAACCACTGCAGTCCTTATACTATTAGTGGGACTACCACAAAAATGTTAAATAGACTCTTGCAGAATTTTGGTTCAGCAACAATGATAGAATGATTTTATATGGTCCTGTCAGTACAGTGTGTGAATTGGGAATGATGATGTTTCCATTAATTTGCTGTTCTTGTCTATCTCAGTCAGAGAGGTCATGAGGCTGGAAAATGTGATAAGCCTGATGATATTTTGGAATCATGGTTTATTTGTATTTCCTTCAATTTAGTTTACTGCTTTCATTGCTCACAATGTAGTTCCTCTACATTAGCAAGACCAAACACAGCTGAGTAACTGCTTAGCAGAACACGTACAGTCTATTCATAACAGCAACAACGATGTTTCAGTTACTTGCCACTTCAATACACCATCTTTCAATTTCATGCTAATGTTTCTGACATAGGCCTGCTGCAGTCTTACAGTGAAGCTCAACACAAGCTAAAAGAACCATTTCCCTGAGATACTTTACAGCCTTCAGCACACAATATTGAGTTCAACAACTTCAGGGCATGAATACTTCTGCTCTATTTTGATTAGAATACCCCTTCCTCACCCCACATGGGTTTGCTCTCAGCAGAGCTGACTTATTTTCTACTCTTCATGTCTACCATTAACACGTATTTTTCATCTAGATCTCTCCTTTACCACCATTAGCTCTCTCTCTGTCTTTTGTTTAAGGCATTCTCACCACCTGTTCCACTTGGTCCTTTTACCTTTTTGTCAACAGCCTAAAATCCATCATCTTCTAGCTCCTTAGTTCCAAAGAAGTTATTGAACTTGAAACATTAGCTTTCTCCATAGACACTGCCAAATCTGCTAAGTTTCTCCAACACTTTGTATTTTTATTTGAGTTGGGGCAGTGTGTCGCATAGATAATACATGACCACAATAATATGTTAATGGTGGAAGGAAGTAAATATTGAGACCATTTATGAGAAATTACTGCCAAATTCTACATTGAATTTGACTGTTTCTACTTACTAATAAAGTTGGGGGCCTGTTGTTTGTATCTGAAAAGTGAAGTGAAACAGATATTTTCAGAGCCATGATCCTGATCTTGTGGATGTATTATGCTGTGTAATCAATTTAAACTAAAAATGCTGAATACAACATTTTTTCCCTGTGGTACAAGTCAAAACTTAAAATAATGTTTTACAAGGGAAAAGGTGGTCCAAAGACATTTTGCAATCAGTAACTTTGCAATTACTGCGCAAGAGCAGCTGACCATGTAATCAACTGTGGTGCTCATTTCAATGTTACCTTCTTCATAAGCAGTCACTTGAGATGAAAGATGATTTTCTTCCAATACGGAGTTGTAGATCCTGAGATTCATTTCAATGCACTTCTTTATGGAAACTTAATTTGGCATCCCCTAATAAATACAACTTGCATTTTCATAGCACCTAAATTCTTAAAGAAGATGAAAATGGATATGTGCAGAGATGCAAAATAGGCATTGTGCACAATATTCAATTTTATAGAAGCCAATGGTTTTGCTTCCTGGCTCAAATCCAATTTCACCCCTTCTTTCTTCTTCATTTAGAGGATGAGGGCATCAATGGCTAGGCCAGCATTTATTGCCCATCCCTAATTGCCCAGATGGCAGTTAAGAGTCAATCACAAGGCTGTAGATCTGGACTCACATGTAGGCCAGACCAGGTAAGGAGGCAGTTTCCTTCCCTAAAGGATATTAGTGACCGAGATGGGGTTTTTCTGACAAGTGGCAGTGGTTTCATGGTCATCATTAGACTTCTAATTCCAGATTCTTTTATTGAATTCAAGTTCCCCAACTGCCATAGCAGGAGTCAAAACTGCATCCCCAGAACATTACCTGGTCTCCAGATTAACAGTCCAGTGATAATACCACTAGGCCATCACCTGCCCGTTCTGTGTTTTCACATGAAGGGATTTTTGTGTTGATGAGAATTAAAAATACTGAAAATTAAATTTGTGGCTTCGGCTTGGTGAAGGCTTTTAAAAGTGGCCAAAAAATTTAGCAAGGTTGTAGGTTTGAATGAAAATGTTCCAAAATTAGAGTCAAGGTGATTGAAGCTTCTATTATTAATAATGAAGCATTGGAACAGTGGAGGCCAGAGTTTGGAGGATATTTGGAGTTTCCAGAGGTAGACTGTGGAGATACCTGCAAATGAGGATGAACATTTTTGAGTTCAATGCTTTGGGGAACAGAAAGCCATTTGAGATTGACAAGTTGGACGTGATGAGTGAGCAGAAATTAATGCAATAGTGGATGTCAGTCGCAGAACTTTGGATCAGTTAAAGTGTCTGGAGCTCAGGAAACCTGCAAGAAGGAATTGAATTAGATCATCATAGAATCCCTACAGTGTGGAAACAGGCCCTTCGGCCCAACAAGTCCACACTGACTCTCAGAGCATCCCACCCAGACGCATCCCCCTTTAGCCCACTTAGCCTACACATCCCTGAACACTATGGGCAATTTAACATGGCCAATCCACCTAACCTGCACATCTTTGGACTGTGGGAGGAAACCGGAGCACTCAGAGGAAATCCACGCAAACATGGGGAGAATGCGCAAACTCCACACAGAATCGAACCCAGGGCCCTGGCACTGTGAGGCAACAGTGCTAACCACTGAGTCACTAACAAAAGTATGATCAATGGTTTCTGGGATGATGACCAGACATTTTTGCTAAAATCATAGGAAGTGAGAGCAGGTTCACCCTGTTGGGGCTCTGTATTTAAGTGTTTGATCATTGGCTTCAACTTGAGAATGTGTTCAGACTGAACTGTAGTTGGGAGATCAAAGCAAGTGGCAGGGACAAGATTTATCTTTCTGAGGGGAAGTCTTTCCTTTCAAAATATACGATAATAGAATTGAAAATCACTACGACCATGAGCTATTGCTGCTGTAAAAACTCTATCTTTCCATAAATGAAGGAGGAAGTAGGACAGGGACCATTCCAATAGATAAAGATTTAACAGGAGAAAGAAAGCCAACATTTTTAAGAAATTATTTTTCCTACATTTTTCTTTCTTGACTGAGTGTTTGCTGTTCATAGTCAAATACTAAATTTACAATTGGAGTTTCATGCATGTCTTTGCTAATGTAAAACCATTTGCAATGTCAGTAAACAATCATTGTACACTCCCTGTGAATCAAATGGACATGGGTTCTGCTACTCTGCAGGACACTGTTGCCATCTATTGAACCAGTTGCTTCCCTACAGCTTAATCCATGGCACGTATTTGTAATCTCAATTTCCACTATTTCTCATTCACCTTCACTTCTTGCTGGTCCTGAAGAAGGGTAATCCCAGCCACCATCAGTTCTGAGGAAGGGTCACTGGACCCGAAACGTTAACTCTGTTTTCTCCTTCACAGATGCTGCCAGACCTGTTGAGCTTTTCCAACAACTTTGTTTTTGTTCTTGATTTGCAGCATCCGCAGTTCTTTTGGTTTTTAATACCCAAAACGTTGACTTCACCTTTCCTTCAGATGCTGCCTGGCTTGCTGTGTTCTTCCAGCCTCCTGTTTGCCTACCTTCGCTTCTTGCCACATCCCACAATTTTGGCTGTTGTTTTTAATAAATCATTATGAAATGTATGAGAATGGTACGTCGGCTCAGGGTCTTTGATTTCTACAGAGAAGTGAACTGAAACCTTGTGAAAATGGCAATTAGTCTAGATTGTTCAATAATTCTTTACATCAATGGGTAATATACTAATCAACAAAATGAAAAGGTTGTATTAAGGCAAATGTATTACTGAAAGAAAGGGATGTTTTTAACAAGATCTAGGAGAGGTTGGAAAGGGTATAATTACTAATAGCATAAGGATTTATATCTCTGATTGACATTTTTAGCAAATTCCCAGCTTGGTAGGGGTGTAAGAGGAATTTAAACTGAAACTGAGTAAACATCAGAGTACAATCACAGAAAGCACTTTTTCTTTTGAGAATCTATTTGAAACAGATATTTAAATTATAGAGATAGTAGGAACTGCAGATGCTGGAAAATCTGAGATAACAAGGTGTAGAGCTGGATGAACACAGCAGGCCAAGCAGCATCATAGGAGCAGGAAGGCTGACGTTTC